>NW_024070186.1:27211969-27367082 GCF_014754425.2 Oryx dammah | reverse complement strand
ATTATACAGAGTGAAGTGAGCCAGAAAGAAAAACACCAATACAGTATACTAACACATATATATGGAATTTAGGAAGATGGCAATGATGACCCTGTATGCAGGACAGCAAAAAAGACACAGATGTGTATAGCGGACTTTTGGACTCAGAGGGAGAGGGAGAGGGTGTGATGATTTGGGAGAATGGCATTGAAACATGTATAATATCATGTAAGAATCGAAATGCCAGTCTATGTCTGATGCAGGATATGACACGCTTGGGGCTGACGCGCGGGGATGACCCAGAGAGATGTTGTGGGGAGAGGGGTGGGAGGGGGGTTCATGTTTGGGAACGCATGTACACCTGTGGTGGATTCATGTCAATCTATGCCAAAACCAATACAAAATTGTAAAGTAAAAATTAAAAATAAATAAATAAATAAATTTAAAAAAAAAAGAATGACTCAGTAAAGGAAAGCAGAAATTTAAAAAAAAAAAAAAAAAGAGTCCATCAGGAAATTTTTATTAGTTGGTTAGTCCATTGGCAAAATGAATGAACAAATGAGTGAATGAATGAACAGCAGGTTCTCTGTGCCCCAGTGATCCAGGCATGTAGTTGGGGCACAGGGAATTATTCTTGTGTGAACCCCTGAATAAAATACACCTCCACTGACCTTATATATTTATTTTTTCAGTACCAGCTCCTCTCAACACAACATACACACACACACACACACACACACACACAGAGCTCGTCCATCTCTCCTCCAATTTTTTCTAAAAGAATCTCCTCATAAGCATTGACTCATAAGACAAAAAATTCATATACATATTCAAATTTATAAAGTTTCCAGAAGTTCTTCTCAAAAAAACACAGACCAAGAATTGCCAAACAGTCCCGTGAAATGCCACACCAGAACAGCGTCTGAGCAGATGTTCTTTCTGGGGAGACCCAGGTGTCCTGCCTCTCCCCATCCTGCTTTATGCATGTGAGGCCCCAGCCCAGCTTCCCTTCCTTGGCATTGAGTGGACACCTGCGACTGGGCTGTAATCCCAGGTAAGCCGCCTGCACACAGCCCCGCACCACCCCCACTCCTGGTCACAGGGACTTGAATAGCCGGGTGCACCTGTGGGCCAGGCAGCCACTGATCCGAGGGTGGAGCCCAACAGGACCGAGCCCTCAGCTTTTGAAGCACTGACAGGGTTGCCCTGCCGAGCCTGACCTATGACCTACAGGTGGGCACAGCCATTGTCCCCACAGGTCCCGACTGCTGTCTGTACTGTTGCAGGGACCCATGAAAGTATCCATTTCAGGTCCATGCAAAGCAAAACAAACAGAGGGGCCAAGGGGCAGGGGTTTGTGTGGAGGGCTTTACCGGGTGGGAAACCATTGTTCCAAGTACAGGTATAATCCGCGCCAGGCAGGCCCCACCAGCTGGCAGGACTCCATCTGCCACTGGGCTATTTATAAATACACGGCCAACTTGGAGCTCCAAAACAAGAGCCTCTGGAACTTAGGGGGCTTCACAGGATTGGGAAGAGGCCTCAGTATCAGAAACCAGCACCTGCCTCTCACTGAGCCTGTCAACCAGGAGGGATGAGGTGAGGGGTCCCTTCCTCCCTGCCATAGACCGGAGGCTGGGGCCAAGCACGGGCCAGGCAGGACAGAGCTGGTAGATTTCACAGGACCAATAGTGGCAGACAACAGCACTGTCAGACCACCTGCCACTAGCAGAGGCTGAGGCAGCTACAGTCCCAAACGTCCCCAGGAACCCTTCCTCAGATTCAATAATTTGCTATAATGGCTCATAGAACTCAGGGAAATGCTTATGTTTACCAGTGTGTCATATGATAAAGGACACTGTCAAGGATACAGATGCATAGCCAGATGGAAAGGTTTATAGGGCAGGGTCCAGAAGTGACCTGCACAAGTGCTGTTTCACTGGTGCTGGAGTGCCCCACTCTCCCAGCACAGAGGTGTGTTCACCAACCCAGAAGCTCTCCAAAGCCATTAAGAGACTTGTCCATGGATTTTTATAGAAGCTTCCTCACATAGGCATGATTGATTATTCACTCAATCTCTAGTCCCTCCCCCCTCCTCCGAGGATGGATGAGGGATGGAGAGCTGAAAGTTCCAAGCTTCTAATCACAATGTGGTCTGTCTGGTGACCAGCTCTCTTCCAGGAGCCCAACAAAAGTCACCTCGTTAGAATAAAAGATGCTGCTATTACCCAGGAAATACCAAGGACTTAGAAGCTCTGTTATCAGGAACTTGGGTCAAAGACCAACTATTAGAACAAAAGATAATCCTAACACCCTTATGGATTAGGAAATTATAACAGTTTTAGGAGCTCTGGTCACGAACCAAGGATGAAGATCAAAATAGGTATTTATTATATCACAATATCACAAACAGGCACACCTTTATTTTGGATATCTATGGGAAAGGAACTTCTAGGTCATAGGCTGAGTATCTTGCATTCTGCTGGATAATTCTTCACTCTTTTCCTCAGTGGTTGTACCAATACATCACTCTTTTCCAGTGATATAAAGAGTTCCCATTGTCCCACATCCTCACTAAGACTGATGTTGCCAGATGGCTTTACTTTAGCTATTTTGATTGAGTATCTAATTGTGGTTTAAATATCCATTTCCCTTTTTATGAGCAACACTGACCAGCTTTTAATACATGTATTAGACATTTGGATGTCAACATTTGTGAGGTGCTTGTTTAAGTTCTTTGTTCAGTTTCCTACTAGGCTGTTTGTCTTTTTCTTATTGATTTGTAGAAGTCCTTTATCAGTTTTAGAGATGGACTGTTTGCTATATGTCAAGTATCTTCTTCTATTCTGTCACTGCAATGACAGAATATTCTGTTTCTTACAGTATCTTTTGATGAACAGAAGTCCTTGATTTTAATGTAGTTTTCCCCTTAATGTTTAGTGATTTTTATGGGCCATATAGAAAACTCTCCTTATCCTCAAAGTCATGAACACACTGTCCCATTTTATCTTCCCAAAGTTTCTTTGTTTTGCACTTATCATTTAGATACACAGCACATCTAGATTTGACTTTTGTGTGTGATATGAAGTAAAGGTCTAGTGTCTTCCTTTTTTTTTTTATACAGATACCCAATTTCCCCAGCACCATTCTTTCTTGCTCTGCAGTATCACTTTTATCATAAATCAATGTCATATGCATGATCTGTTTCTGGATGCTCAAAATCTCTTCCATCACCATGTCTGTTTATCCTTGTGCCAGTAACACTGTCTTATTATCACAGATCCTAATAAGTGTCCAGGAAGTATTACATACTTGTTTCTTTCTATAAGATTGTGTTTGCTGCTCTTGTCCCTTTACATTTCCATATAAATTTCAGAATCACCTTGTAAAGCTCCACAAAAACAAAACACTTAGGATCTTCGTTGGGACTGCATTGAGTCCATATATCACTCTGAGAACTGGTTTAAGTCTTTCAATCCATGAACACTGTATGTCTCTAGTTTTTATTCTTTACTTCTTTATTTTCTTTCAATAATATTTTCTAGCTTTCCCTATAGAAGTTTTGTCCATGTTTTGTTAAGTTTATTTTAGGTATTTGATATTTGTTTATATGTTTAAAGTGGTAGTTTTTATCATCTGTTTGTTGCTGGTACACAGAAATGGGACTGATTTTTTTTTTTAACATTGTCTTTACAACCAGCTAAACTTTCTTATTAAGCCTAATATTTTATCTGCAGATTCTTTTTGGATATTCTACATATACACTCCTGTCCTCTTTAAATATTGAGAATTTTGCTTATTCCTTTCATTCACTCTATTTCTTTTCTTACCATTCTGCTCTGGCAGCATTTTCAAAACTTACTTGACTACAGATGCTTCAGTTATGGACCTCCTATTTAATCTCTAAAAAGCTTCCCACTAAACAAAGTCTTGGGAAAGGCAGAATAAGGGGAAAATAACAAGGAAATGACTTAGAACTCAAAGACCTATGTCTGACTCACATTTAGTAGTTAGGTGACCCAGGTAAGCTATTTAAGGACCTATAAGAGTAAACTTTTAACACAGATGAAAGCAAAAAGTGACAGCAACTGTGAGAGATTTCTCAGAAATAAAATCAAGTTATGAAATCAGTGCTTCTATAAATCCTGGGCCCAACATTTGCAGAATACACATTATTTTCAAGTATCCATGAGATATATATAAAAATTGTATACACTGAGGCTTAAAGCAAGTCTGAAAATTTTTAAAGAATTGAATTTTTTTTACAAAATGCAATTAAGCTAAGAATTAACTTAGAAAAGCATAAATATATTTATAAATTAAGTAATATTATTCTAGACAAAGTAAAATCCACAGTGGAAAGTAAACAAAATATCTTGAACTCAAAATAAAACTTGTTGAAGGCAATTAAACATACAATTTAAGGGAAATATATCCTTAGAAACATATAAAAACTGAAATTAATGCACAACATCTATTTCAAGAAATTATGAAAACATCATCAATAGCAACATTAAAATAAACCCAAGATTCAGAAGGAAAAACTTGTATGTTAAAGATAAGAGTAGAAATGAATGAAAGAGAAACCAAACATAAAATAGAAAGGATCAACAAAGTCAAATCTGGTTTATTGAAAAGACTAATAAAATTGATAGTACCCTGGTTTTTAAGGAGATGTACCGCTGGGCTGGAAGAAGCACAAGCTGGAATCAAGATTGTCAGGAGAAATATCAATAACCTCAGATATGCAGATGACACCACCCTTATGGCAGAATGTGAAGAAGAACTAAAGAGCCTCTTGATGAAAGTGAAAGAGGAGAGTGAAAAAGTTGGCTTAAAGTTCCACATTCAGAAAACGAAGATCATGGCATCTGGTCCCATCATTTCATGGGAAATAGATGGGGAAACAGCAGAAATAGTGTCAGACTTTATTTTGGGGGGCTCCAAAATCACTGCAGATGGTGAGTGCAGCCATGAAATTAAAAGACACTCCTTGGAAGGAAAGTTATGACCAACCTAGAGAGCATATTCAAAAGCAGAGATATTACTTTGCCAACAAAGGTCTGTCTAGTCAAGGCTATGGTTTTTCCAGTGGTCATGTATGGATGTGAGAGTTGGACTGTGAAGAAAGCGGAGCACTGAAGAATTGATGTTTTTGAACTATGGTGTTGGAGAAGTGAGAGTCCCTTGGACTGCGAGGAGGTATAACCAGTCCATCCTAAAGGAGATCAGTCCTGGGTGTTCATTGGAAGGACTGATGTTAAAGCTGAAACTCCAATACTTTGGCCACCTCATGCGAAGAGTTGACTCATTGGAAAAGACCCTGATGCTGGGAGGGACTGGGGGCAGGAGGAGAAGGGGACAACAGAAGATGAGATGGCTGGATGGCATCACCAACTCGATGCACATGAGTTTGAGTGAACTCCGGGAGTTGGTGATGGACAGGGAGGCCTGGCATGCTGCAATTAATGTGGTCGCAAAGAGTCAGACACGACTGAGCGACTGAACTGAACAAACTGAACTGAAAGCAATGTTAGGAATGAAAAAGAGGACATGAACTTCAGAGTCACAGACATTGGGGAAAACAAGAGAGAGGAAATCATAAATTCTATGACAAAATTTTGAAAGTTTAACTGAAATAGATAAATTCTTATTAAAAACACAACTTTCAAATGTATATAAGAAATAAAAATGCTAATGGTTCTATGTTATGAAAAAGTTGAATCCAAAATAAAAAAATGTCCAATAAGAAAACATTACAGACAATTTCTACCATTTAAGCTAGAAATTTCATTAATCCAATCAGAACACAGTTCTCTTTACAAGGTTAGCTGTAACTCTTTTACAAAATCTGCCTCGACACATCAGAAAAACGAGCCAAGCACACTTTTGAAAGTAGAAGCAGAAATCCTCAATAATGTATTCTCAAATCTAATTTGGCAGAATACTAAGAGAATAACAAGCAATGAATTGGCAAGCATGCAGGAGAGCTGGGGGAAGCTGAAATGAGAAGCTGATTTACCACTATCTATCCCAGTACCCTGGGCATAAGCTACTTTGTTTATAGAGAAAATAGAGAATGTGAGCTAACCCACCTAGTCAGTTCAACTGAATGGGCAGTTAAGTGAAGGTCTAGAAAGACAGATTGATGGTGCGGATGTGTGTATGACGATGGACGTGTGAGAGACACAGTTGAATGAACTCATAGTACATAAAGTGTTTTGTATCCTTTTTTAACTTAACATTTTCCCATAAGTCTATCTTTCATAAAGATCATTTGAAACAACTGACTACCACTTTTGAATATGCCACTTTTGAAATTAATAACCTTTTAATGTTAGGCATTTAAGTTTCTCTTTTCTAATGCTAAAAATTATATAGCAATGAACACACTCTTGCCTAATTCTTTGTCTACCTTTCTGATATCTCCTTAGGAGACAGAAATTGAAGTATTATACCAACTACTGCCACATTTTAAAGTTCTTAATACTTACGAAAAATCTTAATGCATTTGATATAAGTGCTCTCTAGAAAGTTGGCTCCATTTATAACTTCCACCAGCAATTCACAAGCACACCTTTCATCCTCAGCAGCCTTTAAGTTTTCTCTTTTCTTAACCTGTGTTAATGTAATGTGTTAAAAATAGCACATCACTGTTCTTTTAATTTAGCACAGTGTGATGAATAGTGATGGTAAATCTTTCCATCTGTCAGCCAGTTCCTTTGCTGGACATTGGCTTTACTTGAGTAAAGACAAACCCTGAATTCTCCTGCCTTATAGATATCTCTGAGGAGGGCATGTCAACTCACTCCAGTATTCTTGCCTGGAGAATCCCCATGGACAGAGGAGGCTGGCAGGCTACAGTCCATGAGATCACAATGAGTCGGACATGAATGATCGACTAAGCACAGCACAGCACATAGATATCTCTACAGGGTGATTTTTTCAATACAAAGTCTCCAGCACGTGTGCTGTGGGACACATGGTCTGGGGCCAGCCATCAGCCCAGTACCTGGCTGGCCTAATGACGGAGAGCTGGAAACCCGAGCACCTCCTTGCAAAACCACTTTCCTAATGACCAACCCTCTGAATAAGCCAAGAGAAGGATAAAGTGAAAAGGCCATATGTGAGGTCTCTGAATTGCCACAGGACTGGAAACACTATTACACTTGTCTTTAATCTCCCCACCCTCCGTTCGTCTCTCTCCTTTTAATTTTCCTAAATGGCCCAGCCGCTGCTGTTGAGGAGAAGGTATTTAATATGGGTGAGGATTTAGCTGCTCTTCCAGGAATAGGCTGGGCCACTGCTTTTGAAATGTCATCTTGATTTGCTGCTTCCGCACTAAGTAACAGACTTACTAGGGCTTAGGGGATGAATCTGGACACAAACCTCCCTAATGAAATGGCCTGGGGCCTCGCCCATGGCTGTGGCTCTGGGGACAGCTGCCCGGAGCAGGAGCATCTGACAGGGAAGGGCTCTGGGACTTGAAGGCCCTCCCTCACAACCCCTTCTGCATCCCCAGCTCCAGCCACTCAGAACCTCATCAAGTGCCCCTCGTTACCTCTCTCTCCCTCCACCCCTCCCCACTCCCAAGTTCCCCCAGGACCCTATACTGACACCTCAGCTTTCATTTATTCCTAGAACTGTGGAAAATTCTGAAAGAGATGGGAATACCAGACCACCTGATCTGCCTCTTGAGAAAGCTATATGTAGGTCAGGAAGCAACAGTTAGAACTGGACATGGAACAACAGACTGGTTCCAAATAGGAAAAGGAGTACATCAAGGCTGTATATCATCACCCTGCTTATTTAACTTCTATGCAGAGTACATCATGAGAAACGCTGGGCTGGAAGAAGCACAAACTGGAATCAAGATTGCCAGGAGAAATATCAATAACCTCAGATATGCAGATGACACCACCCTTATGGCAGAAAGTGAAGAGGAACTAAAAAGCCTCTTGATGAAAGTGAAAGAGGAGAATGAAAAAGTTGGCTTAAAGCTCAACATTCAGAAAACGAAGATCATGGCATCTGGTCCCATCACTTCATGGGAAATAGGTGGGGAAACAGTGGAAACAGTGTCAGATTTATTTTGGTGGGCTCCAAAATCACTGCAGATGGTGATTGCAGCCACGAAATTAAAAGATGCTTACTCCTTGAAAGGAAAGTTATGACCCACCTGGATAGCATATTCAAAAGCAGAGACATAACTTTGCCAACAAAGGTCTGTCTAGTCAAAGCGATGATTTCTCCAGTGGTCATGTATGGATATGAGAGTTGGACTGTGAAGAAAGCTGAGCGCCGAAGAATTGATGCTTTTGAACTGTGGTGTTGGAGAAGACTCTTGAGAGTCCCTTGGACTGCAGGGAGATCCAATCAGTCCATTCTAGAGGAGATCAGTCCTGGATGTTCTTTGGAAGGACTGATGCTGAAGCTGAAACTCCAATGCTTTGGCCACCTCATGTGAAGAGTTGACTCATTGGAAAAGACTCTGATGCTGGGAGGGATTGGGGGCAGGAGGAGAAGGGGACGACAGAGGGTGAGATGGCTGGATGGCATCACCGACTCGATGGACATGAGTTTGAGTAAACTCCAGGAGTTGGTGATGGACAGGTTCATGGGGTCACAAAGAGTCAGACACAACTGAGCAACTGAACTGAACTGAACTGAACTGAACTTCCTCCTACACCTATTCCACACTGAGCTCAACAACAAAGACTGGGTCTACTTTGCCCGGATAACCTGGTATTCGACAGTATCACTTCCAAAAAATGAGTGTTAGTAGCTCAAGTATGTCTGACTCTTCGCAACCCCATGGACTGTAGCCCACCAGGCTTCTCTGTCCATGGAGTTCTCCAGGCAAGAATACTGGAGTGGGTTGCCATTCTCTTCTCCAGGTGATCTTCCCAGCCCAGGGATAGAACCCAGGTCTCCTGCATTGTGCACAGACTGTTTACCATACGAGCCACCAAAGAAGACTTTGCTTCCAAAAGTTGCTCAGTAAATAACTGGTGAGTAGGTAAGTGCACAACTCACTAGATGATCCTTAATGAAACTCTTAACATCGGTATGTTACAAGTCAGTTATGCCTCAATTTCCTTAGCTAAGTGGGAATGCAGAACTTGGCTCTACCCCCCTTCCAGAGGTGCTGTGAACAGCTAACAGAGGGCTGTGAGCACTTTGTATTCAGAGGATACAGTAGCATCTTTCTCTGTACTTCTCAAGGGTATCCGAATAAGAGTGTGAGTGGAATCTGGGATCAGACCTGAGCTCTGCCTCCCAAGCCAGGTACCCTGGCTCATGGCTGTGTCAGGCTCAGGGTACTGCCAAAGAGCCACTAAACAAACAAGTGGCAGAATTACTGGGCCATTTTTGCATCAGCCACTCTCTGTCATCTGCTGCCCAACTGCTAGCTCCAGAGAATCTACCAGGTCAAATGTTCCAACTGGCAGGCCACTGGCCCCATAGCCTGGACCTGCTACAAAGTCCTTTCATGCTCTGCCCCCCTAAGATCTGTCAACTCTCTTTATCCCGCATAAATGGATCATGCTAGTCTCCACAAATGCACTGTATGCTACTTCCAGAGGCCACAGAAGCTCACCAAGCACTGTGCTGCTTTTGCTGGATACAATAATTGTCCTTTGGAAAGGATACTCCGGCATGCCTCTTACCACTGAACCCTTAAGAATTTCACAGATACAGAAGTTCCTGTGTCTTCACAGGATTGATCTCCAACCATATGGAGAATACATGTCATCCTAACAACACTTCCAATGTACCTGCCATTTCTTGATCGTCTAGTTTCATTAACATGTTGTCATCAATCTAGTGAACACATATGACATTCTTCAAAATGTCCAGAAAGAGACTTCCCTGGTGGTTCAGTGGTAAAGAAGCCACCTGCCAATGCAGGGGGCATGGGTTCTATACCTGGTCTGGGAAGATCCCACATGACAAGAAGCAACTAAGCCTGTCCACAACAAGAGAAGACACCACAATGAGAAGCTCACTCACTGCAACTAGAGAAAGTCCACTTGCAACAATGAAGACCCAGTACAGCCGAAAGTAAATAAAGAAATGAAGAATGTCCAGAAAGTCCAGGTCCCCTTTATACTATATTGTAACATAAAGTAAGAGAAATAGCATCATTCTGGGGTGTACTGTTGCCTATCGTCCCACATGAATCTAAACTGATCCTGCTCCTGCTTCATGACATGTATGGAAAAAGTGAAAGGGTCAGTTGCTCAGTCATGTCTGACTCTTTGCAACCCCATGGACTTTGCTCCCCAGGCTCCTCTGTCCATGGGGATTCTCCAGGCAAGAACACTGGAGTGGGTTGCCTTTCCCTTTTCCAGGGGATCTTCCTAACCCAGGGATTGAACCCAGGTCTCCCGCATTGCAGGCAGATTCTTTACCATCTGCGCCACCAGGGTATGGACCAGAACACAATTGCTAGATTGATGCTCACATATCACCTGCTGGAGACGGTGCTGATCTTCAGCAAGGAGAGCACATCTGGTTCAGCACTTGCACAGGGCTGTATCTCGGTGCTAAAATAAGGCTAATCAAGACCAGAACTTGATGGCTAACTGAAAAGCCTTTACTGCCAAACAGGGAACCTGACTCAGTAGATATTCTAGGTAACCTATTGGGAATAAGGTGCAAGGAAGGAGAATTAGGGAAACTGTCAAAAGCCAACTGACTGATAGTTGGTTTTGTCCCATAATGGGAAAGCAAACGCTGGGAGTGGAACTGATTCACTGACAATGATTGGACTTTTCTGTTGTGTGTGTGAGCACTGGATGTGGTCTGCTGTATACCCATGGTGCATGTTTTGGAATTACATCTTCCAGGTGCCTCTGCTGAGTATCTGCGGCCCCCGCCTCAGGACTACAGTGTCCAGCTGTCCTGTGATATATCTGAGTTAGGGTTACATCACCCAGTCTGGTGAGCAACATCAATAGGCCAGGTGGACAGCCTAACTAGCCAGGTCAGAGTCACCACTGGTTAAGTATGGGATAGTCCACTGTCATCCATCAGAATCCAAGAAGGGGTTGCAGGTGCCAGGCTGCTAAAGGAAAAGGGAACGCGACACTCTTTAGGTCTTAGAGGGTAGCAATGAGTCATACACTTCCAGTGGTCATGTATGGATGTAAAAGTTGGACTATAAAGAAAACTGAGGGCTGAAGAACTGATACTTTTGAACTGTGGTGTTGGAGAAGACTCTTGAGAGTCCCATGGACTACAAGGAGATCCAACCAGTCCATTCTAAAGGAAAACAGTCCTGAATATTCATTGGAAGGATTGATGCTGAAGCTGAAACTCCAATACTTTGGCCACCTGATGAAAAGAACTGACTCATTAGAAAAGACCCTGATGCTGGGAAAGATTGAAAGTGGGAGGATAAGGGGACAGCAGAGGATGAGATGGTTGGATGGTATCACAGACTCGATGGACATGAGTTTGAGCAAGCTCCGGGAGTTGGCGATGAACAGGGAGGCCTGGCATGCTGCAGTCCATGGGACTGTAAACTGTCAGATAAGACTGAGCAAATGAACTGAACTGAACTGAACTGATGAGTCTCTGCTGGCCCTCCCAGGATGAGGCATGACTGTTTTCGGTACCATCTCAGCCGGGAGGAACGTGGTTTCAGAGCCCCCATTTAGCTCTGCTCACTGCAATTGCTCTTAGCCCACAGGACAAGGAGCTGATGCGAGGGTTCTGCAGACCACCAAGCAAGTCCACTCCAACTGCACAGCGAGGGCCTTGGGAAATGGCCATCAGGTGGACCTGTGGGTCTACGGGCTCCCCTGTGAGCCACATCAGGACCAGAAACCATCTATTATATGGACCTAACATGTCCCGCTTCTAGGGAAGCCAGGATAGCATTCTGGTTCTGGTGTCAATGTCAGCTCAGACTCTGTGAAAAGTCTGACGCTTCATTCATATTTTGGAACTATCATAGTGTCTCCTGTGCGTGGTTACCTAAGTAAATGACCATCAGCAACTTTGAGAAAGATCTGGGGTATTATTACTGATGACAGTTGCTTCAGAGTTGCAGGGTCCCTCCTCATGAAAACCTAGCCTCCCCTTGTTGACTGTCCATCTGTCTTGTAAGGAAGAGGTCCTTTGACCGTCTCCATAGTATTACACACGTGGGGCTCCACTGTCTTCCTCAGACTTTAGTCATGCCCCGCCCTTGCTCCTGAGATTTAAGCACTGTGTTTGGCCTCTGGCATCTGGGACTCTATCATTCCCCACTGCTACAGAAAGCCCAGTACTACTGGGCTAAAAAGTTCACAACATCTTACAGAATAATGTGAATGAATTTTTTGGCCAACCCAATGTAACAGCATTTCTTACTAATGCCCGCCCAGGTTCACCGACCTTTTCAACGATCTCAGGGCCTCTCTCAACGCCTTTCCGATAGACACTCGCAGCCCTCGTGGAACACAGCCAACTTTTCCCAACCTCATGCAGCACATCCGCTCTATTCTCTACGCCTTTTGGTTCTTTCCACGCAGTCTGTCATGTCTGCTTCACTTTGTGGGGACTGTCACTTTTGCCAAGTTTCCAAAAGCCATCCCAGCAGCATATAAGCACATTTCTCCTGAGATTCTTGCCACGATGTTAAATCCTATCTGTGTTTCTGTATCACTAAACACCTGTCTATCTAGCTTTCCATTCCACCTCCTTTGATACAGCACCTTGACCCCATCCCACCTGTACCCTCCCAACTCCTTCCACTCATATAACAGATAAGCCAGTTTCTGCCCCCCGAAGTAGGCCCAGTACCTCCCCAGTCACATCCTCTGGGATTTGATGTTTGCTGTTAGTCTGGTTGCCTGGAAGAGAAGTGGGGATAAATCCCAAGATAGTTAAGCATCATTTTGTAACGCACCTGCCTTGTTTTCTTTGAGGCCTTCACATGATCTTCCAACAGGCAGTGGAGGGGGGGAGAGGACAACTGTCTTTTAACAACGGGGAGGGATTTGGGAGCTCAAGGTCCTCAATAGTATCTCCCCAGACATCCCTCTCTCAAGTGCCCTAGACGAGTTGTGTAGGGCTCTCTGGAGCTGAGAAGTCAGCTCTGAGGTTCTACTACTCTTAGTTAAGCCTAGTCTTCTGCTCTGTCTGGCCTCTGGCTGCATAAGACTATAGAGAAGTCGCTCAGTCGTGTCCGACTCTTTGCGACCCCATGGACTGTAGCCAACCAGGCTCCTCAGTCCATGGAATTTTCCAGGCAAGAGTACTGGAGTGGGTAGCCGTTCCCTTCTCCAGGTGATCTTCCCAACCCAGGGATCGAACCCGGGTCTCCAGCACTACAGGCAGACGCTTTACCGTCTGAGCCACCAGGGAAGCCCACATAAGACTACAGTGTTTCCTTAAATGATGCCAACGATGACTCTGCAAATCTACCTCTAGGGGCACAGGTTCAAACTCTAGCTGGGGAACTGAGATCTCACATGCACTGTGCAGCCAAAAAAATTTTAAAAAGAGAGGCCAAGGAGGCCCTCTTGCCTTCCCATTTTGCCTTAAATTAGTGACTAATTATCCAGAGCCAGCCATGATCTCCTCTCGACAAATTGGTGATACTCAGCACTAACCACCTCATTCTATAGTTACCATTTCCCTCTTACTTTCTTAAATGCCAGAGATAATATATCTGCCTGCATTGCCTCCCATCAGCATCCCCACCCAGTTCACAGAGGTAAAAGTTTTAGCAACTGCACCTCTCCAGCACCACAGGCCATCTGTGCTGGGTACTCAATGCCAACCAGCTGGCAAGTCATCTTAGTTTAAAGCCTGATTCTCAAGACCATTCTGGATACCAGCTTAGATTGGGCCCCCTAAAAACAGACTCGGAGACAGAGACCTACATGCAGAAATTCTACTATGGGTGCTCCGGAGAGAGACAGGAGTAGGAAGTAAGGAAGGCAGAAGGAGATGGGGAGAAACTGATCCTTAGTACAGTTTGCAACTGAGACCTCGGCTGATCATGCTGGTGGGTCCTCAGCAGCCCCACACCCACCAGTCATTGGCCTGTGGGCTGTCCCTAAGAGGGGCTATCACCTCAATGGGATTCTTTTCTGCAGAGGGCAAGGCCCAGTGAGGGAGGTGGCTGTGAGCCATCAGCCAATATTCCTAGGAGCTAGAAGATAGCGATGTCCTCCCTGGAGAGGAGATCTGAGCGGGGCACCATGGTACCCAGTAGACCTCACCCCATTCCCTAAAGGCCCCACCCTTACTGTGGACTCCTGGCAGCAGAGGCCTCGCTCTGCCCACCACAAGATAACTGCAAACTTGGCTTTGAGGATGGATGGGACTTCCTGAATGGATCCCTAAGCAGCCACCACTCAGACAGGGATACCAAAGCCGACTCCCCTCTGAGTTGAATCCAAGTGGGGAGCAGGGATGAGTCTGTGCTTCCCCTCTGTCCATTGTGAGAGTGAGCGGAAGCTCCTCCTCTAACCCCTTCCTGCCGAAGATCCAGGCTAAGGACGCCAATTGCCCGCCGGGACACCCACCCCTCTAACACTGTCTGCGCTCTCCCTCCACTGTCTCCTGCCGAAGGACAGGGCACGGCTTTCCCACAGTGTCCAAGTTACACTATTCACCAGGCAGTGAGCACCCAGCTCGCCGCTGACCCTGGGTTAAGTGCCCCACACGTGACCTCATTAAACTCCTGTAACGACCTTTTCAGAGAACTCTGAAGGCAGTTATCACTGTTCCCATTTTAGAGACGGAAAAACTAAGATTCAGAGAAGTAAGATGACTTGCTTTACTGCTGCCGAGGCAGTAAGCTGCAGCGCCAGCATTTCAAGCTTGCTTTTTTCTCCCTGCTCCCCTCTGAAGCAAGCCTCAGCAAAGCTTTGGAGTGGAGTTTAAGAGTAGCCCAGGGGCCCCTTTTGTGGTGCCTACCGCAGTCTGCCGAGGACTGAGGGGTTCTCCGGGGATCTTGCCCAACTCTGATTCTACTCTTGCTTCTGTTTTCAGGAGAAAGAGGGCAGCAGTAGGTCAGTGATCGTGGATGGGGTTGGCCTTGGCCATCAAGACCACTGATCCCTACTCCCATCACCGCTCTCCCTCCAACACCCTCCCTTTCCGCAGCCAGCCCCAAATCTGGCTCTGCCTTTAAGGTTCAACTCAAGTGTAGGCACCCGGGGAGACTCTGCCATCGTGCCCACGAAGCACCTGTGCTTCTGTCTACTCCAGCATGAGTCACACATCCACCCCAAACTCCTCCAACTTGTCTTCTCCACCCAGTCAGCCTTTGGCACACCTTACCTGTGCCAAAGTTGGGGTGTAGCTCAGGGCATTCAAGGGAGATCCCATAGCTATGACCATGGTTGCCAGTAGGAAGCCCAGTTTCCCCAAGTTGCTCTTCCCTTGCCTGCTTGCCTATCGTGGTTGGCTTGAGCATCTGAAATGGGCCAGGCACCATGCCAGAAGCGTTAAACCCACCATATCATTTGGCGCTCAAGAGTCCACTGTGCATTAGCTCCATTTTGTAGATGAGGAGACTGAGCATCCCAGAGGTTAAGTGACTTACCCAAAGGCACACACTGGTGAAACCAGGATTCAAATCAGGTCCTCCTGTCTCAATGCCCACATTCCGACTCATGCCCCAATTACATTAAACTTGGCACATAATGGCCTTCACTGCCTTCTTGTCCATAAGACATCTTCACTTCCCCCGTTAACCAAAGCCAGGTAGCAGCCTTGATGTTGACCCCTCCCACATCTTGGTCAGTCCCTGAGTCCTTTCCCCCCACCTCCCCAGTTCCTCCCCCATCAGTTCCCTTCTCTCCATTCCCAGTGGCCCTCCCCTGCCCGGGACAGTTCTCACAATCCCTCACTGGATTCCTATCCCAACCTATGGTCCCTCACCCTTCCGATCTTGTCACTTCTTCTTTATCTCCTCCCCACAAAAATCCCAACCTGTCTTTTGGTCATGGTTCTGCCCCTTCCTAAGTGAGCCTTGCTTTCTCACAACCCTGCATATCCCAACACTGCTGCCCACACTCCCACCTGTAAACTCCTGGTCGGCCTCAGAGACTCAATTTAAATGTCACCTCCACTGAGAAGCCCTCCTAGATCTCCCCTTAGGCAATGATAGGTGCCCTTCCTTTGACCTTTCACGGAAATTTACAGGCCTCTTTCATGTCCTTTGTCACTCACTAGTGCAAGAGTTTATAGTGTGTGCATTTATCTCCTCCACTAGTCTCTGAGCTTCCTGGAAGCAGGGACTGTCTCTTACTTATCACTGGCATTTTGTTTTGTGTGTGTATGCACATGTGTGTGAGTGTGTCTGTGAGTGTATATGTATGTGTTTAACCTCAGGTGCAGAGGGCTGCATGTGCTTCTCAGTTTCATGAAACTTCATCATCACTGGTCCACAAAGGCCTCTCTGCCTTTTATCTCCATCCACATTCCCTCTCGCCTCTTCTTCCTGTGTCTCTCTGCATGCCCAGACCCTGGCACAAACACAGAGCACAAAGGATGCTCAGCAAATGTAGCTGGGTGCAGGAGATGGGTGACAAATTAATCATGAATCCTATGTAATTTCACTCTTTGCAGGCTCCATTGGGCAGCCAAAGTGGAAAAAGATATGGTCTAGCTGCTGCAGTCTAGAAACCTCATATTGACAAGGAAATAAGAGTTACTCAAAGATGAAGTCTTCACTGTTGAGGGCCTGGCTGTGGCAGAGAGAAATAAAAAGCAATATGTTTTAATATACCAGAAGCTGGGTTATCATCTGGGGACTGCAAATTAAGATTTTCAATGCAAATTCAGTTTAATCCAACAAGCCCAAGGTAGAACTCTCATCTCTTCATCCAAAAGGGCAGTCTCACCCAGAAGTCACCTCTGGGCTGGCTATACCCTTCCTTCTAAAGATGTCACTGTTGTCATAGATCATTTGGAATTGTCCCCTCAGGCAACTGTCTGGAATGCTTGTCTGGGGTGGTTCACTGACTACCTAAAAGATCACTGTCAGATCTTGAATCCATGAAAAATAATTAAAAAATAAATAAGGTAGAAAGTCTCTTTGTTGCTGTTGTTTAGTCACTAAGTTGGGTCTGACTCTTTGCAACCCCATGGACTGTAGAAAAACGGGCTCCTCTGTCCATGGGACTCCCCAGGCAAGAATATGGGAGTGGGTTTCCATTTATTTCTCCAGGGGATCTTCCTGACCCAGGGATCGAACCTGCATCTCCTGCACTGGCAGGCCGATTCTTTACCACTGAGCCACCTGAGAAGCCCAGAAAGTCTCCTTAGAAGTTGAAAAAAAAAAAAATATTGTCAGGATTTTGAGGCCACAACTCCCTCTGGAACAAAAATACTTTCTAATTTAATCACTGTGATAGATGGCAAAAAAAAGTCACAGTCTTCATTCCTCCTTATATCCGTATCATTTGCCTTATGACTTGCTTTGGCCAATGGGGTGTTGGCAGAAATGATAAACAGGCCTGAAATGGACTCACAAACTGAGGTTTCTTTCTCTTTATGCCTCTGCTATCACCATGAGACTATGCCCCAGCTAGCCTGATGGAGGGTGAAAGACAAGTCACAGCTGGGGCCCCCAGGTATTCCAGATGAGGCCAGTAAAGACTAGTCATCATCCAGCTGCTCTCTAGACATCAGAGGAAACTCAACTGAGATCAGCTGACCACATGAACAAGCCAAGATCAGCCAAATCCAGCCCAGATCAGCTAAACCTCTGCAGAGTCATAAGCTAAACTACATTCACAGTTGCAGGTCCCTGAGGTTTCTGCGTTTGTTTGGTTCCTTTGCAATAATACTGCAGCAATTGATAACATCTTCAATTATTTATATACACACACTCCATTGATCAGAGCTTGAACTGATTTGGGGATTTTCTAAAGGTCACATCTGCCCCTAAGAACAAAGAATTGCCTTAGAGACAATGAATGAACATGTATTTTGTTCTGAAGGCAAAATATCCCAAAGCATGGAGCAATGATAGTATCTCTGGAATAAGTGAAGAACCCTCTGGGGAAGTGCTTTTGAAAAGGCCACACACATGTGGACATGTAAATGTTGGCATATTTACCCCTTTACTTGTGGTCATAATTTCACAGTTGCTGAGTATTTTCTAGTGTGACTGCTGGAAATGGCAGTATTTTTTTCTGTACAGGAGATGGTCCCATTTAGAAGTTTTGTGAATTCAGTGAATGGATATTAACTATTTCCAAATCATGGGCTACTGTTTTTCTCTTTGGAGATGATAAATGCCTATGAGTATCTCCAGAGAACTGTTGGGTTCATGGAAAATTGTTTGAAGATCTGTTAGACTACCATGAAGCTCAGACAAGCATTATCTTTGGGATTCCAGGCACAAGTGGCAGAAACCGAGGCATATGTTCATATGTTTTCCATCTCTACCCTAAACGCACACAAAAAGGGAAGGTCCTTGTGACCTAAAAATACAATTTGCAAATGTTCAAAGCCTGCTTGTCATTAATTCTCCTCTGAAGATGTGCAGAGCTTGTACTTTTAAGTGCAAATGTCTAATAGGTCTCCGGGCTGGGGAGAGCAACCTCTCCACCAGGCTGCAGGCACATACAGACTGGCACCCTCACTACCGGGCAGCTGCCCCCACGAGCTGAGCTGCCAGGGCCTCATGCCACCACACCAGGCCAAGGTCCACACACTGGGGGTGGAGGGATGTGCATTTCCTGAGGAGCCAGGGAGGCTTATAGAATTGCACAGAATTTCTCAAAGGGAGGGCTGATGACAAAGGACATGGGCTTTGGCGTCATCACACCTGGTTCTATCCTGCCTCAACCACCTGCTTGCCTCAGTGCCCTCAGGAAATCACCACATCCTTGCAGCCTCAGCTTCTTCATCTGTGATGGGGGACCAGCAGCACCTTCCTTGGGGGGCTATCAGGGCAGTTAACTCAGACAACGGATGTGGAGGGCTGAGCACAGTCCCTGGCACAGAGTAAACCCTCAGTAACAACTGTTATTAGTGAATTAGAGGCAGTCGATTTTGGCTTGACTTGGGGAAGCTGTTGCAAGCAACAAAGCTGCTAAACTGCTAACAACTTCAGAACAAGCCAAGGAGTCCCACATATGCCCTGTGGCTAATGACTGTGTCCATCGACGGGTTCCCCAACTATCTCCTGTCCATCTCTCAGTAGACACATAGACTAGGAAAACAGCAAAACGAACTAGACACATGCCAGTAGAACTGCGTCTAACGTAGGAGTAAAGTTGTTTTGAATGAAGGTCTGAACCTGTGAGGATGGTGCCCAGACCTCAGATGTGGACTCTGAGCTCCATCTGTTTTTTTCTACCTCTTTCTCAACGCCACTGCTGTTTATTAAGCAGCTGGTATATCCCAGGCACTCACAGGGACACTTTAAGATGGACAGTAACATCCCAGTTCTGCAGATGAGGAGACAAGGCCCAGAGGAGGAAAGCCATTTGCCAGATGTCACAGAGCCATTACATGACCAAGTCAGAATCGAAATATGGTCTGTGTGTCTCAAAAGCCTAATTATGTCATGCCCCTCACACTGAATCTTCTAGATAAAGGGTCCCATAAAACAGCATATACTCAGAGTAATAAACATGAGCCCTCGCCCATCATAGCTTTAACGATATTTCCAAAACTTCAGCAATTCAGTTTCTACCTCCATCATGTCTGACATATTCATGTGTTTCATCCTCTCCCATTATCTTCTTAATTCCTTTCATCAAATCAACTTGATTTTTCTCCTTAACTTTATTTTAAAAGGAAACACTCTGAACTATCACAGCCCATATCACGTGCTATTATTAATTAAATTTTAATTACATTATTATTCAAATTTAAAAGATCATTGGCATATCACTTAAAATCAGCTTGAGCACTGCTCACTATACATCATATCCAGTGAAACCTTGCTGTAAACACTACTTTCTCATACATATATATACACATATATATAATTGTGTATGCATATATACACATGCATATAATTTTCCATAATTTTTTTTCTTACTTTTTATCATGAAAAATTTCAAAACAAAAGTAGAAAGAATAATATGATGAACACCTGTGTACCGATCACCCAGTTTTAATAACTGTCAGCTATAGCCAGTCTTATTTTATCTGTACCCCAACCGACTTCCCAAGATCCATGCTATTTTTTTAATTGGAGGATAACAGCTTCACAATGTTGCTGGTTTCTGCCATACAACAGTGTGATGCAGCCATATGTGTGTGTATGTGTGTGTGTGTGTGTGTGTGTGTACATACATCCCCTCCCTCTTGAGTCTCCCTCCCACCCCCTCCCATCCCATCCCTCTAGGTTGTCACAGAGCATGAGGCTGAACTCCCTGTGTTATACAACAACTTCCCACCAGCTATCTATTTTACACATGGTCATGTATATATTTAAATGCTACTAGTAAGTCCAAAAGAGAAAAACAAGTACTGTATGTTACTGCATATATAGAGAATCTAGAGAAATGGTGCTGATGAACCTAAATTTGCAGGGCAGGCATAGAGAACAGAGTTGTGGATACATCAGGGGAAGAAGAGGGTGGGATAGTTGAGAGAGTGGCACCGAAATACATATATCCATGTTATTTTAAGCACCACCACCATCAGCTTACCTAACAGGCACTGCTGTCCACAGGAAGGATGGGCCCCCAGGTATCCCTGGAGCCTCTGCTAGGGGCAGAGTGCAGGGCCAGCATTCACGCGTGAGCCTCCAGTACCTGGGACTAGAGAGAAAGAAGACAGCATACTACAGCTAAAGAAAGCCATATACAAGTCAACCCTTGACAACCATTCACAACATGACATCCCAGTGCTGTTCTTTTCAGCCTTCGGTCTTCACCCAAGGCACTGATATCCCCTAGGCCATGCTTCCCAGGAACGCATCTATTGCTGAGGTTGACCGTGGCCATACTGGGGCCAAGCAAGGAGGGATGTCTCTTGTCTTAGTTGAAACTTTCCACCCATTTGCTTTAGCACAAGCAGGTTTTAATAGGAGGTGAAAAGGCTGAAATGTCTCCAAAGGTTTCTGAAACATGGGATGTCTCAAGGGAGACACAGTGATGATTTCAGGGTAAATGAATCACCGTCTTTCTCCGTGCACACAGAGATAATTAGAAACGAAGGGAGGAAAGCGTTAGGGAAAACAGTTTTTAGTGCTGTTGAACCGACATTAGAAAAATGCACAAGACAGCTTCCAAACAGCTTCCCAAAGCAGAACCATGTCTTTCCACCTCTGTGGCAAACTCTTCTGGTCTGGAAGCCAGGTCTCCTGGGGTTGCCAAAAGTCCCCCAGCCTCAGCACAGTACCCCCTACCCACTTCTTTCTGAACAGAAGCAAAGGGTCTCTCGGCCGCCCTCTCCCACCCAAAAGCCCAATGAAGGGCGAGTTAGAGATGATGCCAAGGCTGGTGACTCTCCTTGGCAGAATCTTCTCTCTCTGCTCATCTGTGGTGCCCAACAAAACCATCTCCACCAGCAAAAATGCAGGTGGGCCCTTGTGTGGCTGGGCTCCACTAGTGAGCAAGAAGATAAACAAGTTCAAAGAACCTCCAGGGATGTGTGTTTGAGTAAGGCTACTTGGAGACATGCAAGTGCTCAGCTGTGAGGAGCAGGAACTACCTTCAGGAGGCCAATGTTTCTCCAGGGATCTGACATTCTCTGACTCGGTTATCTCCTGTCTTCTACTGTTACCAGCCAACCATCCTCTCAATAGTCCCTGCTATCTTGCTGTCCCAGGGCTTCCAAGATTCTCTTGACTCCCTTTTCTCTGCCTGCCTGCGGGAGTCTATCCTTCCTCTCTGATACCCACAGAGGAGAAGATCTGATTGGGCTCAGTGGCCAAATCCTGAATCTTTATTGGTAGTATCCTGCAGAAGACCATCCCACACACCATTTGGTAGCCTATGAGAGGCTGTCTTTGGCTGAGCCTCAGACTCTGGTCCAATCATGCAGCCAGAGGGCAGGAACATATAGTTCAACTCTAGGCAACCAATGCAAAATGAGCTGCCTCCAGCCACTCTGATTGGACCAGGGACTTGGGGATGGTGGAGTAAGGGGAGTTCACCTTGGAAGTTGAATGTTCTTTGTTGCCCCAGACCTTAAACCTAAGGTTTCATGGTCCTGGGCAGAGCATGAGAGACTAACAACAAAGTCTACAGCCTGAGGGAGGCACCCACATATGTGAGTGTTTCTGTGTGTGTGTGTGTGTGTGTGTGTATTGCATGCTAAGATCAATGCTAAGATTCATTAGGTTGCAAACCTGTTTTGTAACATGGCCTGGCCTTTTAAATCCTGACTCTCACGGAGGCCTCTGCTTTCCAGGAAGGTATTCCCATCAACAGTTGTTTCTGCAATCATGGTTGTTATGGAACCCTTTATTTTGAAAACACGTTTCAAAACAAGGCTTCTTACACACTCCACTTTCTCTGGTCCATTCGGAGCAAAACGGTGCAGATGTTTTCCTGTGGCCCACACGCTTGTGTGTTATCCCTGCAGGCCAGTCAAGTCCCCAAACCCATCCTGCAGTCACCACGGAAAAATGCAGAGGCACACACTGTGGGGAACGCATGTCAACTCATCCCAAACACTCCCCTTCAGCCTCCTCCCTGCCCCACATGTGGCTGAGCCATGACACAACAGCCTGCTCCTCAGAGAGTAATTCATTATGTAATTAAATTTTTTTCATCAAAGTCGATTTCTAAAGCAACTGCTGAGATAATACCAATTAGCAAACACTAACAGAAGAGGTGCCGGCCCTGACGTCAGGGCTCACGTCCATTAGAGTTTACATGACTTGTCAGATGCTCGTGCCAGGGACCCTGACGGAACGCTGGGTAAGACACAAACAGCACATGCTCTTCAGGCTGGAATGGACCTTTCTGGAGGGAGCTTGTTCCCACCGACCAGACTTGCAAAGCCTTGGGAGGAGCCAGGAAAGAAATGGACTCTGAGACAAGACTGATATGAATTCTAATCTCTGCTCCAAAAGTTCCCAGGGCTCTGGCAAGTCACTTAAGCTCTCTGAATCTCAGTTTCTTCTTTGGAGGGATGTTTTTATACTACCTACCTCACGGCGCTCTCATCTTAGAGATGGAAACCAGGACCGGCACACGGAACGTGCCCCATGTGGAAGCCCAGTGGCATTGCCATCTGCCTTCCCGTGCTAGTGGGTGTTTTGAGTCTATTGGCCCTTCAGTCGCCTGGTCTGCCCAGGGGTCCCAGGAGAGGCAAAGGCGGAGATGGACAACATTCCTCTCCTCAGATCGCTCAGTGATCCCCTGCTGCAGAGGGCTTCCCCTGACCATCCTTGGTCCCAGTCATGATGGGTCTGGTTCAGAAAACCCCTCCTAAGCCCCCATTCTTAAGGTGCTCACTCTGAATGGAGACAACAGACAGGTAACCCCAGTACCTCCTGATCAGGGCAGTGTGCGTCCTTATGCTTGGGGAAGCACAGATGAGAGATCAGGGACAGCTTCCTGGAGGAGGAGAGAGAGGGGTGAGGGGAAGTTTCTAGGCCAATAAGATGGGTTGAGCAAAAGTTCAGAGGTGGTGAGACACGAGCTGTGGACAGGGCCAGGTCTCCAGCTGCAGTGTTAAGGAGCTCACGCTTCCCAGTGTGTGTTTAGGAAGATGACTCCAGCCAGAGTAAGGAAGAGGGAGCCCATAGGTGAGACCCAGGACTCCAGAGACCAGAGGGAGGTGGAAGCAGCCCTTCAAGGGAGAAGGGCAGCCTGATGCCCTGCTGACAGCTGGGCCAGGCTTATCTTCACTCTGGAACCAGAGGAGAAAACCAATTTGACAAATGGAAAAAAGTCTCATGTCCAGGAATCAAGTTACCTAAGAGGCAAGTTGGATAAGCCACAGCCTCCCTCTGGCCTGCTTCCTGAAGCAGGTTCCCTCTGAGGCCCCATGAGCCCAGCTCTGGGCGGACCCGGCTGCACAGGCCCCGGATACAGACCCTCACACTGGGCGGGAGCTGAGACAGGCCTCAGGAAACAGCAGAGGGTGGGTCACATCTCAGAAGTGACCCAGGACCCTCCTGTTCTCCTTCCACCTGCCACTCCTCTGGGCCAAGCAAGCCCCTAGCCTCTCCCCAGGTGTCAGCCCCGCTCCTGCTTCATGACACAACTGCCATCCACAACCATCTAGGCAGTACACTTTCCACTTGTGGACTCGGGGCTGGAGAGAAGTTTCCTGCTGTCTGTCTTCATGACTGGCCATCCAATGACTTCAGCCCTCTCTGAGGTCCCCGTGGGTGCCCCTAACCATACCCAGATCCTGGAAGGTTGCCTTGGTGACAGGGGGTTTGCTCCAGGCCTGGCCCAGGCTGAGAGGCCTTGGGGAGAGTGTCAGGTTACCGAGCCCGGATGGAGATGTGCTGGCGGAGGCAGCTCTCCCAGTGGAACTGGGAGTCCTTCACATGCTTCATCCCCGCTCTCATCTCTAGGGAAGAGCTACGCCCCAGCTACGCTCACAAGAAGAGCTATCCCTGGGGATCCAAAGTTGCCTGCCTCAACTTGTGATTCAAAACGAAGTGTACCCCCCACCCCTATTCCTTTAGAACCAGAAATGTATAATTTGTAGACTTCAGAACGGCTTCCCAGGTGGCGCTAGTGGTAAAAAAGCTGCCTGGAAATGCAGGAGATGCGGGAGACCTGGGTTCGATCCCTGGGTCGTGAAGACCCCCCAGAGAAGGCAATGGCAACCCACTCCAGTATTCTTGCTTGGAGGATCCCATGGACAGAGGAGCCTGGTGGGCTACAGTCCATGGGGTTGCGAAGAGTTGGACACGACTGAAGCGACTTAGCATGCATGCTGACTTAGGAGAATATATAAAGAAACAATACCTGATTTGGCAGTTTACACACCCACACGTATATATACTCACTCCAAAAGCCTATCTCTCCCTACCCACCACTCCTGGCCCAATCCTTGTCTCCTGCCCCTCCCCCATCATGGACAACACCCCCTCTTCCTTTCCTTCATATGAGCATTGGACAAGACTTACCTCAAGGTGCCCCTCCTACCTGAGGCATCCTTAACCCTCTAGTCCACACTACCCTGTACCTTCCCTAAGCTTCCAACCAAACCAATGTCTAATAATTGGGTGCCACCTGTAGGTCTCCTAAGGTGTCCTTGATGAGAGCTGTTCTCCCTGTTCACTCTAAACTCGTTCCAGCTACCCCTGCCCCCCCACCCAGCTCCAGAACCCAGCATAGTGACAGGCATATAGTAGGTGCTTCATGTAAATTTTGCTGATATGCAATCCCCAAACCCAAGACTTTCCAACCACCAGGTAACAGTTCAGAAAAAAATCTCTGAGAACAGCCTAGTCAGCAGGAACCCAGCATCCTCCTGGAAGATCCAACAGCTTTCGGAGTGCCAGAGCCAGGGGGCAAGAAAGGGCTCTGAGTGCCATGGAAGGGCAGCCTTTGTGTGGCCCAAGTGCCCTGGCAGAACTGTGGCATGGCAACTGAACTTGCCCAGTGCTACATTCCAAATCACCCACTCCTGAATCAGGACCCCAAGCCCAGACCAACTTTGGGGCTCTATGCCAAGGAGCTGACAATGGGACCCTGCAACCCCAGTCAAGCTCGTGTTCATGAGATAAGCCATGAAAGTAAGAGGACTCGGGGGAGCAGGACAGGTGCCCCTGGGAAAAGGAGCCTAACAACCTTGAAAAGTCAGTGGCCCTGCCAAGAAAACACTATCATCCTTTAACTGGTCCCCAAGCTAGAGGCCTGGCCTCCAGCAGGCTTGACTCCTTATCACACTGCACATGCTCCATCGGTCACCAGTGTACCCCGTCCATGGCATCCAGTTCTGTCCCCTCAACCAGGCCTCTGTGGCCACAGTCCTCTTCTCAGTGACCACTGCAGTTGCCTCATGGCTGCTGGCCCCCAGCATCACCCTGTTCACTGCACACTATGCCCTCTCAAAAACTTACAGCTGCCAGTACTGCTGCCCATAAATGGGGTCTAAATTCCATTGGCTTGTGCCCTGCACACCTCAGAGGCTGCTCTCTGTCCTGCCTCCCTCCGCCTCTCTTCTCCACAACTCCAGGAGCCCACCACATTGAGCCACTCACAGGGCTCTAACGGGGCCATGCTCTTTCTCGCTTTAGGGCCTTTGCAAAGGACACTGATGCAGACACTCAGACATGTACAACTTCACCTGACTACGACTGTCTCTTTGTCTTCCTCTCAAATGTCCTTCCCTGAATCCCCAGGTGGCACGAGGTGCCTCCCTTCTATGCTCTCAGGGTTCCCCATGCTTCCACACCCAACTCTCAAGAGTTGAGCTTATGGGGGTAGATCTCCCCCTGGGACAGAAGGCTAATAGGCTGTGCTGGTCTCCACCAGATGGGACCCAGTTGAGCCTTTGATGGGCTCAGAGAACCAAAGACACTGGGCTTGGCTGTGCAGGTAAGGGTTGTGGACATCTCCATTCTCTAGAGCCAATACCACACCCAAAGTTCTTCCCCACTATCTAGGCCATCTTCTCCTGCTGAGAGGGCTGTAGTCACATTCCTGTAGAAGCTCCAGTCAGTCCTCACAAGAGCATTCCAGAGCCAGAAGGGCAGTGCCCATCAGGAAATCTTAGCAGACTCACAGCCATCAATAGGAAAGCCTGATGAATATTCTGGAAAAAGGACATCCCCGGGCTAGAAATCTCATGTGCTTTTGACCCTTTGTAGTCCAGGGACTCTACAGCATGCCTGCTCCTGGGAGGGGCTCTTCCTCCTGACATCTGGTTACAGCCTAGCTCTTCCCTGAGCAGTGGAGGGTCAATATATTGTTTCATTTGCTGGCTTTTTGTTTGTAGAGGGAGTCCTCACAAAGAAGAGGTTCCCTAAGACTTCCAATGACCAGGATGGAGAGAAGCCAGTTAGTCCCTGTGATGGTTCTCTTTGTTTTATCATACCTACATTTTTGACTGCACGGATGTTCAGTGCCCCTGCCTCCCAAGTTGTTCAAGGGTCACTTGTATTGAGAATGTCCTATTGGAAGCAATCAGGCTCTGCTAGGTACTCTATCTTGTTGAACTCTCCCAATAATCCTTTGAGACAGGTACTATAATTATTCCCATTTTCCAGAAGAAGTTGAGGCCAGAGAGGTCAAATCACATGTCTAAGAATGTACACTCGGTAAGTGGCAGGGAGATTAATCAACCACCTGCCTGCCCTCAAGGAGGTTGCCATCTGTAAATTAGTGTGAAGGAGGGCCAGCTTGGGGCACCCATTTCCAACTGTATATATTGTCTGGACTCATCATAGGAGTCCTGCAGTGAATTAGGGCTTTAAATTTACCCTGGTGGGGTTGGGGGTGTCCTGTGTATGTGTTACATGTATACATGTGTTTTAGAAAATGATGCCCAAGGTAGAATCTTCCACGAAAGCAAGACAATCCCTGCATGGTACCCAAGCTGGAGACCAGACCTCCATCACCCTTGATGGACTGTATAATCAGGGTTCTCCAGAGATGTCAACAGGGGGTGGATATACATATATAACGCAGGTATAATTAACAAAACAAAAAGACAACCTACATCATGCGAGAAAACAATTCCAAATGATGGAACCAACAAGGGCTTAATTTCCAAAATATACAATTATCTTGTACAAGTCAATATAAAAAAACCTAATCAAAAATGGACAGAAGACCTAAATAGACATTTCTTCAAAAGAGACATACAGATGGCCAACAGGCATGTGAAAAGATGCTTAACATCACTACTTATTCAGTTCAGTTCAGTTCAGTCACTCAGTCGTGTCCGACTCTTTGCGACCCCATGAATCACAGCACTCCAGGCCTCCCCATTCATCACCATCTCCCGGAGTTCACTCAGACTCACGTCCATCGAGTCTGTGATGCCATCCAGCCATCTCATCCTCTGTCGTCCCCTTCTTCTCCTGCCCCCAATCCCTCCCAGCATCAGAGTCTTTTCCAATGAGTCAACTCTTCACATGAGGTGGCCAAAGTACTGGAGTTTCAGCTTTAGCATCATTCCTTCCAAAGAAATCCCAGGGTTGATCTCCTTCAGAATGGACTGGTTGGATCTCCCTGCAGTCCAAGGGACTCTCAAGAGTCTTCTCCAACACCACAGTTCAAAAGCATCAATTCTTCAGCGCTCAGCCTTCTTCACAGTCCAACTCTCACATCCATACATGACCACAGGAAAAACCATAGCCTTGACTAGACGGACCTTAGTCGGCAAAGTAATGTCTCTGCTTTTGAATATGCTCTCTAGGTTGGTCATAACTTTTCTTCCAAGGAGTAAGTGTCTTTTAATTTCATGGCTGCAGTCACCATCTGCAGTGATTTTGGAGCCCCCCAAAATAAAGTGTGACACTGTTTCCACTGTTTCCCCATCTATTTCCCATGAAGTGATGGGACCAGATGCCATGATCTTTGTTTTCTGAATGTTGAGCTTTAAGTCAACTTTTTCACTCTCCTCTTTTACTTTCATCAAGAGGCTTTTTAGCTCCTCTTCACTTTCTGCCATAAGGGTAGTGTCATCTGCATATCTGAGGTTATTGATATTTCTCCCGGCAATCTTGATTCCAGCTTGTGTTTCTTCCAGTCCAGCGTTTCTCATGATGTACTCTGCATATAAGTTAAATAAGCAGGGTGACAATATACAGCCTTGACGTACTCCTTCACTACTTATTAGAGAAATGCAAATCAAAACTACAGTGAAGCATCACCTCACACTGTCAGAATAGCCATCATTAAAAAGTCTACAAATAATAAATGCTAGAGACGATGTGGAGAAAAAGGATCACTCCTACACTGTTGGTAGGAATATAAGCTGGTGTACCCACTGTGGAAAACAGTTTGGAGGTCCTTAAGAAACTAAAAATTGAATTACCATATGATCCAGCAATCTTACTCCTGGGTATATGTCTGGAAAAGATGATAACTCTAATTTGAAAAGATGCATGCACCCCAGTGTTCATAGCACTACTATTTACATCAGCCAAGATATGGAGAAGACAATGGCACCCCACTGCAGTACTCTTGCCTGGAAAATCCCATGGATGGAGGAGCCTGGTGGGCTGCAGTCCATGGGGTGGCTAAGCGTCAGACACGACTGAGCGACTTCACTTTCACTTTTCACTTTCATGCATTGGAGAAGGAAATGGCAACCCACTCCAGCATTCTTGCCTGGAGAATCCCAGGGACGGGGGAGCCTGGCGGGCTGCCGTCTATGGGGTCGCACAGAATCGCACACGACTGAAGAGACTTAGCAGCAGCAGCAGCAGCAAGATATGGACGCAACCTAAGTGTACATCAACTGTGAGTACTCAGTCACTCAGTCATATCTGACTCTTTGAAACTCCATGGACTATAGCCCCCCAGGCTCTTCTGTCCATGGGATTTCGCAAGCAAGAATACTGGAATGGGTTTCCATTTCCTCTTCCAGGGGATCTTCCCAACCCAGGAATTGAACCAGTATCTCCAGCGTCTCCTGCATTGGCAGGTGGATTCTTTACCACTGAGCCACCTGGGAAGCCCGATACATCAACAGATTAATGGTTAAAGATGTGGTATATACTATATACCATATACATATACCCATATATATATATGAATGTTATGCAGCCATAAAAAATGAAATAATGCCATTTGCAGCAACATAGATGGACCCAGAGATGATCATACTAAGTGAAGAAAGTCAAATGTGGAATCCTTCTCTCTTAAGATTTTTCCCCCACATTTAGCCCTACAATCTGCTGTGGCCACAGTCTACCTGGAATACAACAAAGACATGAAAATGAGATCTAACCTGGAACTTTCTCTTGGCAATGAGGTCTAAAAACCCCAAAACACCAGACAAAAGAAGCTGATGTGGTATTGGGGACTTTGTTTGAACACAGAACTGGATCAACTGGAAAGGCAGAGTGTGACCGGCAAGACACTGGCTCTGGTGGTCAAAGACCCACATTCTTTCTGTACTAGCCATGTGTCTATGGGCAACTCATCATGTCTGTGGATGCCTCAGCTTCCCCATCTATGTAAAAAATGAGTTGGATAATTTCTAAAGTCCTAAACATGTAGGATTCATTGACATACAGCTGCATCTTCATAGAAAAGTGACCACTTACATCAAGAAAAAATATGTCATGAATGCTACTCTTGCCCCAAGCCTCTGCAGGCAACATTGACCTAAAACTGCCTTCTTTCCTCCTGAAGCAGATCCAGCCCCAGAAGCCTTCTCAACGTAACACTCCAATACCTACTACCAACTATTAGCATTAATAAATGTTATTAATATACAAGATAACATGTATTTGCATTATAAACATTCAAGCCTCTGAAAGTTTATCCCAATCCAAACCCCCAGTACTGTCCACCCAGGGCCTATCAGGGCTCTGCACTGTCTCTGGACATGGATTTCAGGAGAACTCGCCAGCTGTCCACAGATGGGTGGGCCTGAGGAGAAATGGACCTGACCTCGCCACCCTAGAACTCCCTAAGGTCAGGTTCCCGCATCCCGGGCCCACAGGAATCCTGAAAAATGTATCAGAAGTAATAACTTCTATTCTAAGGAACATTCCAGAGAAGCAGAGGCATAAAGCAGAGGCTTGGGGGTATTGGAAGACCCAAGCCAGGGATGCCCAACACACACACACACACACACACACACACACACACATACACACACACACACACCCCAGCTCAGGTATTCACTGGAGCCCACACTCATACAGGCACCCTGAAGGACTCCTGGGTGGAAACGACCTGCAACAGTGCCATCTAGTGGGAACGGGGGCTGTCCTGCCCTCAGAGGTTCCAGAAGGAGCCCCAGAGAGATGGACGTGAGGTCAGAGCCCTGAGGGCTGGGCTGTGTCTCATGGGGAAGTGTACAGAGGAAGCTGTAACGTGAGACTCCATCCACCTTGAGATTTCTCACCGCCTGGCTCACCACCTCCGCATGGTGCTAAGTGACCCCTGGCCCTACATACACAAATGCCCGCAGCCCTGTCAAGCCCTGCCCCCCTGGGGCCCCGCTGCAGGATCTTCTACCCTAGCACACTGTCTCCAGCTCTGAAACACTTTTCCAACAAACGTGGGCAAGGCTCTAACCAGACTCTGGCTTGGTTATTCCCCGGTGCTTCGTTTCCTGCATCTGAACCTCAGTTGACCCCTCTGTATAATGGAAGAATCACCACGCCTTCCTGACTGGCTGCTATCACCATGGTGCCCAGCAGCACCCAGGAGGGTCCTGGTCCTGGGTTGTTGGGAAGGCCATCTGCTAGAGGCCAGAGCAGGACTCACTCCTATAGAGTCCGGGAATGCCTGGACAGTCCCTCTCCCCACCAAAGGGGACTCTGCCCCACAATTCTTCTGCAAGGAGTAGGACGTCACATTTTAAATAATTAAATCTTACACGGGCTCCTGGCCAAGAGGACCACTCCTTCTTTTTAGCAATTTATTGACCAGAGACATATTAATACATCTTTTGTTACCTAAACATTATGGTCTAGAGATGGTTCAGTGTTCACTCACAAACAAAGCGCCGGTCACAGGCATGAGTTTCTGTAAAAATCCCCCTGCCAATATTGTGTTAGAATCTGTAGGAAGAGTGGCTGTACCTTAACGATCTCTTGTTTGGATATTCCAGCCAGTGTAACCAACAGAAAAATTGTTAATGATCATGTAAGGGGACTCTGAAATGAGCAGGAGCATTGCTGATCCTCTCCCAGCAAGTGGGGAGGGTGGAGCAGTTTCCCAGGGTTTCCCAGAGGCTGGGAGACACCAATAACGGGAGACTTTTGTAAGGAGATGAGGGGACAAGGAGGCTCTGGAACCCAGGACGCCGCTGGGGCTGAGCAGGAGATGCGAGAGTACCCATGAGGCCCCAGCCAAGGGAGATGGCCCCAGGGGGAGCACCCAGCCACTCAGCTTACTGTGAAGGCATGAAGGCCTGGCCACCCTTCAGCCTGTGAGGAAGGAAGCCCCAAATGGTATCTGGAGTAGCAGCATGACCCACGGCCCGGCCTTTCCCTATGCTGGGTCTCTGAGCCTGGAGCACATGGGCTGAGGTGGAGACCAGCTCTGATGGCACCAGGGACCCATTTACCAGTGGCTCCTGATCCCTCCTCTTTCCCCTGGCCTCCAGACCTGCAGCTACTGTCAGCCGAGCTTCTCCTCCAGTGACCAAGCTTCATTCAAATCCTCCACTCCCCTGTTCCTTGCACTTCGTTAAAACAGAAGGATCGCTTCCAAGTGTCCCCTCATCATCCCAAAGAGGCAGGACAGTTCCCTTTGGGGCTCCTCCCAGACCTATCCAGCCTGCTGCATCTAGTTCCCGTCCGCTTGTCTCCCCCTATTCCCACCTTCTTTGGGCCCAGACCCCAGCCACAGGAAGGCCAAGACCAAAGCAGGGGTCCAGAGAGAGAGCACCAGAACAGCACTGGCTGGCCAGGAGAAGGGTACAAGGATCCACTGAAGGGCAAAGTCACATGTGCATCCTTTGGAGTGGAAAGGGAAGGCAGGGTGGGTGGCAGGGCCTGTGAGGTGCTGGCCACGTTGCCTACCTCCTGTCTTTTAAATGGCATGAGGGGCTGTGAGTCAGGTTCCGAGATGCCTACCTCCCAGGGAGGACCCTCAAGATTAGGGGACTCACCTGGCCTGAAGACACCAAGATAGAGGACTTTGGAACCCAGGGACCCAGGTCTGTGTGGTCCTAGGTCACTTCAAATATCACTCCAATTCTGTGGGCATGGTCGTGGGGAGTGGTCTAAGCTGGAGGCCATGTGCCTGGTAGTGAGGTGCCTAGAGGCAGAGGAGAACCATCACTGACAAATTCTGGCATGGGCTGGGTACACGGATTGGAGACCTTTCTTTGCCCCAGAGACAAGCGGAGAGAAATGAACAATGACACCCTCGTTGATCTGTAAAGTTGGGTGGGGTGGAGGACAGGAGTAGGGGAGATCACTTCCAACCTCCCCCTCCCTCGGCTCACACTGGACCTGCTCTGGCCCCATGAGAAGGTCAGAACTCCCAGCATCACCCTGCCCACTGGGAGGCTGCACAGCGGGAAGAGGACGTCTATATCGTGGGAAATTGCACAAAGAGAAAGGACTCTTGTTTTGATTTGGGAAAGGATTCAGGGACATCTCACAGCATCTGCAGGTAGAAAGTATAAGCAGCCCTCAAAGGAACTAAAGTAATATCTGCTATATTGCTGGGGGCAGCCAGAGTCTGTCTGTGTCCGTCTCTCTGTCTTGGCTTTTTCTGCTCACTCACTTGCAGGTACATGGCCCCATTATGGCCACACAGAATCTAGCCTTGGCTCTTGAGTCTGTGGTTATACCGTTCTCTGTATCTTAGTTCAAATCTCAAGAGAGGATCTGAATAATTTAATCTAGTCTATGATTTGAGTCCTCTGAAGTCAAGTGACCTTCCTTATCCAATCAGCTATAAACTGGCCCCAGGGGGGTTGGGATGGGGTGGGTGTTTAAGGTTAGGTCACGTGGCACAAACAGAGCAACTGGAGAATGTGATGTGAGAAGTGACTGGGGACAGGAAGAATATGATTAACATCCCTTTATACGATATATAGATGTAAAGATGTTTCATGTGGAATTGTTTATAATAACAAAAATCAGGCTTCTCACTCACTGGCTCACTCAACATTATTAATTCTCTATGCATTTGCTGAGCATGTGCAGGTTTCCAGACTGAACAGAACCCTCGACACTAAGACAAGGAAATCTAGCATCTGCTCAGGAAAAAAGCACAATCACTGTGTAAGTAGAGGAACAGACAGGCTTCTCAAAGGGAGGTGATAGGCAAAACCTGGAAGGTATCTCTAGGAAAAAAAAAAAAAAACATAATAAATAAATAACCAATGAATCAAATAAACTAAGCCTCAATGAGAAACCTGCTAAACAACCAAGAGGATGTGACAAGCAATAGTCAGGCCCTTCCTGAACTGGAGGCAGATGATGATAGAATCAGAGCCCTCTGGGCTACTGGCCAGAGCACTGGAATCTGGCAGAAGAGGTGATTCCTCTCCAGAATTGGCAGGCCCAGTCTCCCAGTTTGAACCTGCATTTTGGCCTGAGAGTCAGCAGCCCCAGCCGACAGATACAGTGTCCTTGCCTCTACCTGAGCTTAATTCAAACCATTCTGTCTGCCCCTAATTCGGAGCTTTTATTGGGTTTTAGGTTACTCTATATATGGCACAATAGAAATATTTTTTTAATCTTAAATTAGAAACATACCACAGGAGGATTTTTTGAAGCTTTTTAACAACACTGCAGAGTGAAATGTCTTCAACTCTGCAACAGAAACCTACCCGAGGTAACCTTCCACCGGAGAGACTTTGATATCAAGTGTGGCATGTGTCCTCTGGAATGTGCTTTTCTCCCCCTGGTCCAAAAGCAATCCAGCAATCCACAATGGTCCTCTAATTAGTCTGGGGTGTGTGAGTGCTGAAAGCAAGGCTACTCTGGGGGCATTCCTAGAAGGACCAGCAGTAGAGATGGACAGAACAAGATTAGCGCTTTGGCTGGCCTATCCAATGGAGGTGCCCATCACCACCATCTCTTGCTATACGATGAGGCCTAAAGACAAGACTGTGTCCAGATGGGTCAGGCCAAGATTCCTAGCTTGCCTGGTATATTTAGACACTTGAGGCAAGCTGTAAAGGTGACCATTCTCATGAGAGGAGGGGATTGTAGAGATCAAGATACTGGTCTGAGCTGGTCTGAGCTCCAGGTAGCCCAAAAGCACTCAGGCTAGAAAGTGCTTCTGGTGGCCCTGCTAAGAACAGCTCTGACACCGGGTACTCCTCCAGTGAACACACTGAGCTCATACCAGGAGCTCCTTTGCACTCTGGCTCTACCCCTGATGGACATCATAAGAATGGCCTATTAAATGACCACAGACCCAGGCTCATGGCTTGGCGCGTGGCTTGGCACATGGCACAGCCCTATCCTTTGACATTTGGGGTCCTACTTAGAATTTTGGAATACATCTAATTGTTTTTTGGAAAGAAATCACAGCAATGAATAAGAGGCAACCAATAAGTGCCAGGAAAGAAATAGGACAATCATGAGACTATGCATATATTTGTCCTCTATGGGGTAATCTAATTTCCTTGAATTGTGCCAAGAAGCCCTAAAATCTAAAAACCAGAGCATCACTTTCCAAGGCTGCTCTCTGGCCCTGTGATCTGACCGCCATCTCAAGGCCAGAGCAGCTAGCCAGCTTGATGTCACTGTCACCACAATGGTGGGCAATGCAAGCCTTGGTTCTCCCTCTGGAGAACTGGGGAGTGTGCGTTCACTCCTGTTTTCAGTGGGGAGGGATGGGCTGGTGTTTGCTATCTACCCTCACGAGCCAGCCAGCTGGGTTGAGTGACAAATGCCAAATAGATTAAACCAATCTGGCTCCTCCAGGCTGTGGGGCCCAGGTTGCATGAAGCACCCCACCTCCATTTGAGGACAGCCCACAGCTCTGCCAGTGGTCCCTCTGATGCTGAGCCTTCCTGCATACTTGCATCCAGCACTGGGTCTGGTCGCTGCTCACCACTGTGCGTTGGGGAGGAAGTGACATTGGCCCTGCAGGCTTCTGCCAAGTAGAGAGACTGAGCTTCATGCAGAATGGTGAGGGACTACACAGGCCATGGGTCGGGATGGGGTGTGCTTTGGGCACACATCACAGGAGGAACTCTGAGGTGAAAAGGTGTTGTTGGATTGGAAAAGGCACAAAGGTTTTCCCAGAGAGACAGACCTGAAGTTGGGCCTTGAAGGGTGTACAGAAAAGGGGCAGGCATTTTAGGCAGGTGGTACAGCCAGTGATAAGACAGAAATGGGAACAAACACCATGCATTCAGAAATGGCCAAAGCAGGAGGGCTTGCCCTGTGGAGGAGCAGGAATAAGCAAAGTTTCATCCTCCTAGGTTTATTTCCTCATGTGTCCTCATCTCTGAGAATTCTCAAAGGTGGCTCTTCGGATCTAAAATGCCACCTGACTAAGAGAAAGTAGGTGGGGCTGCCTGGAGAAGTGACCGAACCCTTGGGAAATTTTGTTGGCCCTATTGCCCCCTCCCCAACATCTGGCGGCCACACTCTTGGGTATCAGCTTCTACCATTGATAACTCCCCAAAATCAGGCTCGATCAGCCCCGCCTAGGTATCTGGGGGTCCAAGTGAGCTCTGGGCCTTGGGTACAGCCCCCAGAGGCTGGGCAGGTTGAAGTCCAGACCGGGGCCCATCTCCAGCCTGCCCTCAGCCCTGGGGATGTCACTCCACAGGACAGGACACTCAAGGAGCCTCGGTGCATTAAAGGGCGGGTCAGGACAGCTTTGGACCTCCAACCTTGCTTTCAGCTGCCCTCTGGAAGTGGAAAAGGTCACAGGTTTTTCTTGTCTGAAGTGGCCCATTGCAAGGCCAGCAGCCATCCAGCTTCTCGGCTCTGCCAGGCCTCCGGGCTTTCTCGGCAGCATGAGTCTCCTTTAATCCACCTTCACCACACATCCATTAACTCAGCCCGGGTCCTTCTGCTCACTCCCTCTGATTTCCTCCCCTTTCAGCAGAAAGAGGTGCTAGGGGAGTTCCTCCAGATGCTGCCTCATAGGCTGGCTCCCAAAGCAGAGTCAGATCAGCCAGAAGCTCCACCTGCCACCTCTCTGCCCCAGGTCCCTTTGCACCAGGGGCCTGGTCTCACTCTGCTCAACAGAGAACTGAGAACTGACCATGAACTAACCTAGACCAGACCAGCCCCTGTCCCCAGTACAACCGATCCTGGAGAGCTGCTGCCCCTTGTGTGGATAATCAAGGCTGAACAGTTTCCCCACTTCCCTTAACAGTCTGGTTTACACTCGTCTTCCCCACTCAATTCACTCTCAGAAGTCTTCCAGTTGAGAGGATAAATTATATGGCCACCCTGTTTTACCACGTCTAAGGGTAAGGGGTAAGTGAGTGGTCAAGACAGGGCTGGAACTCAGACCTGGCTCTAAAGTACCAAGCTCTTATCCCCTCAGGCATTAGGACCAGCAAAGGCTTAAGGAAGGGAGCTGGTCACCAATGTGGGTGGTGCTGTCATAAAGCAGCCCACAAGTGGCACAAGCCAGGATAGAGAAGATCCCAGAAGATCTCCTGGTGGTGGAAATGTGGCCACAGTCTGTGACTGGTGAGCAGAAAAAAGGAAAAGTGTGTACAAAGGTGGCCGCCAGCTTGACCCTGGTGGCTGGGAGAGATAACTCTGCCCATGGTCCCTGTTAAACACTAAGATGGCTGAGAAAAGAGCATGGGTTTGCAAGGAAGGGTCTGTTGTCTAAAATATCTGCATTTGGCTTGAAAGAAGAGGCTTGATCTCTGAACAGAATCTGGCTATCTGGGCCAGCAATCAAAGCCAGGCATCCAATGTCAGACAGACAAGGCTTAAAAAAAAAACGGGGGTGGGGGGTAGAGGACGACTCGTTCTTTCCCTGAAGCATCAAGGACATCTGCTGGGCAGGTCACGGGCAGGCCAGGGCAGGATGTGCAGCCCAGAGACGTGGGGAGTCGGCGGCAACCATCTCTGGGTAACAGTAACAAGTGGCACCAGCAGTTTGCGTATTAACCCCCAGAGTCCTGCAGCCTTCAGCTGAGGTGTAAACTGGGAAGGCTCCGTGCAGGCAGGGGCACCATGCAGGCTCATGCAGGCACCATGCAGACCTTGGCCTTGGCCTGTGATGAACAGTCACAGAGCCAAGGAAGACCTGCAAGCTTAGACATTTTTCCTATCTGGCCCTGACTCCTCATCCGACTGTTTAGCTCCTCTGAAATATCTTCCAAATTCTTACCACTAAGTGGGAGCAGGATCCCCTCAGTTTAATTAGAATCTCCTGTTATACCATATCACAGAATCTAAAATAATATTTCTGTCAAGGAACTGATCAGAATTCATAAATAGAAATGTACTTGTTTGCTTATTATCTGATTATCCCCACTACACCAAAAGCTCCATGGCAGGGGGTGGGGGGTGGGGGTAGCACTGTAGCTGTTTTATCCACTAATACATCCCCAATGTCTGGCACACAAAATAAATGTTTGTAGAGAGTCTGGATGCATGAGCACACAACTAAAAATCCATTAGGACATCATTCAGGTCCTTTCACTTATCTAATCAACCAACTTTTACTGAGAATCTACTATGTGTCAGACTCAAAGTTAGGGAAAGCAGAGTTTTAAAAAAATCTTTTAAAATACAAATACCCATGGGAGAGCTAAACTCTAAGATATTATCAGTTATTCACAAACTGATGGGAATTTGATTGGCCAGTCCTCCTTGGAGGAGGACCCTGGCAGCAGGAATAAAGAGGACTGAGGGTCTGGAGAGACAAAAGGAAAGCCTGACTGAGGCTCTAGGTGAAGGGGAGAACACGGGTGCCTGGGGAATAAATGGGTGAATGCTAAGTAGCTGGGTGTGCGTGCATAAAAGGAGATCACACACAGGAGATCCAAATAGGAGGCCTATCTGCCTTTACACAATAGGCCCTTATGTTTATACACGTCAGCCCAATTCACTTCACAGCAACACCTAGAGGTAAGCAGGATTATCGCATTTTAAGAAGAGGCAGCTGATGCCAGAGGGGCTGAGTAACCTGCCAAAGCACACACAGCTAACTGAGAGGCAGAACCTGTATTCAAATGCAGGCCTACTGACTCCCAACTCTTCATCAGCCCAGGGCTGCTTCTGCGGCGGGCCCTGTCCATGTAAGGGTCTCCAAGCTACAGTACAGCTCCGACACTGGGTAAAGGAAGCACGCTCGCCTTCTACCACAGAAAGCGGGAGGGAGCCACCCCCTCCGGTGCTAATCTCACCCGTCAAGGTCCCAGGCCTTGCTTCACAACCCAAGGACCTTGAGAATAAAGAGGCAGGGCTGAAGATAGTAGAGTTCACACACTTGCCACCAACAGTTCTTCCAGCTTGGGATGGGGCCCAGCGCTGATCCTCAGCCATGTCAAAACCAAAGTTCTGGGGTGGGGGAGACCCCAAAGTAGAGGGCAGGGCCTGGGGCTCCCCTAATCAGAGAGGGAAGGTAGCCTAGCAAATCCCTGTGCAGCCAGTAACAGCCAGCTCCCCACCACGCCCTCCACAGGATACTTTCCCCCCACCTCTAGTTCCCCAGCCACACAGAGGGGGCTCTAGGGGGCAGGGTCTCAGTTGCACAGGACAGCTCTCTGCTGTTCCACCCTGTCTCTAGACAGGAGCGCTCGACAGGAAGTGGGGAGAAGGGCCAGGCCTGAGGGGTGTCAGGAAGCACAGAAGGGATCGGGGAGGAAGCTGGAGCTCAGTGAAATCAGTCCAGGGACTGGGCCATGCGACCTCACACTTTACCGCTGGGGCAATCGAGGTCAGAGAGAGCCAGGCTGTGCTCCAGACCACAGAGGGAGGGCTGCTCTGGAGCTGGGTTTCCAGGCCTGGATTCCCCCACACCTGTCTGAAATCTGTGTGTCTCTGTGGCTGACGGTACCGCAACACCCCTCCCCCCAGAGACTGGCCAGAATGAACTGAGCAGGACTGAATGGAAGCAGGCATTCGGGGACCTGAGGGTTTGAGCACCACCACCACCACACCCCCACCTGACCAGGGGTGCGTCTCCCTCGCCACTGTGAGCCTGTGATTTGACCTCCCACCCCTCAGGGATGTGATCACAGACCGGAAGCCAAGTTCCCTGAGTCCTTCTGGAGAGGCCATCCCCCATTTCTCAGGTTCTGACAGAGAACAAGTGGGGAGCCACAGGAGAATGGAGAAAGCCAGGCTCTGGCGGTGTGCCGACCTGCATTTATCTAAGCGCACACTCATACCTGCTGGCTCTCCAGCCTTCAGTCACCTCAGCGCTGTTTCCTCTTCCATAAAGTGAAAGCAGTGCCAGGGCCTCAGAGGACTGCAGGGAGGCCAAACAGGCCCATATGCAACCAGCACACAGCAGGGCTTCATTTGGGATGGGGACTTCTCTTCCTGCCTCCACCCCCATGCAATCCCTCAGCTTCCAGAAAACAACTCTACGGATTCTTCCTTCCTTTACAACGTGGATCCAGCATACGCAGTTGAGACCCAACATCCGGCACATCTTTGGAGAGCCCCTCTGTGTGTGGAGTCAGTGGGGACACTGTTGGGGAGGAGGGGTGTAGGATTCATAATCTGGCAAGGAGACTATAGCTTCAGCAGGCACATAGCAGCCCCCCAGTAAACAGCTGCCCAGAGAACTGACAAAGAGCCCGTATAGTCAGTCAGCAGTCACTGTCATCCTCTTCTCCTGTTTTCTCCATGGGTTGTCTGACCCAGAGGATGTGATGAGAACACAAAGATGTTCAGGGACTTGCTTTATGTCACCACAGACAGTCAATGCCAGAGACCTGGCCAGGGGACCAGCAGGGCACATTTATTCACAGAATAAGCCCTGACTTGAAAATCAAATTGGCTGGAATCCCATTTCAAGCTCTGGCTTTACCACTAAAGGCTGTGAGACCTTGAGCAGGATACTTAACCTCTCTGAACATCAGTTTCTTCTGCTACACAAGGTGACACTTTTCTCTCAGAGTATAAACAAGATGGGTATGAGATTTCTGGAGGTAAAATGTGGTGTACAGCACTGGGAGGGGATCAGCACCCGCCCACCCTAAGCCCCCCTAAAATAGTCACTGGGCAGTAGCAATAAAAGGCATGAAGTACCAGTGAGGCTCAGTTCTAGAATGTCCTTAGAAGAGCAGCAGGAAGATGGAAAACCACACAGGAGCTTGTTTTTAAAGACAAAGAAAAATATGATTAAGCCTGAGAATGATGTAATGAAAGAATGAAAATATTTTCCTTACCAGGGCATTTGTATGTCAACAGCTGATAGGGGGTGGGAACGGCCACCACAAGGCCGCCAGGTGCTGCCAACAGCACCACGTGAGGATCCACCAGCAGAGATGGAATAGGCTGTGGCTGCACAGTGGGGAAGGGAGGCCTTGTTCTCAGGGCCTCAGTTCTCCAGTCTGTGAAATGGGACTGCCCAATCTGGGCTCAGTCTGGCCATGTGAAGTGAAAGTTGCTCAGTTATGTCCGACTCTTTGCGACCCCATAGATATACAGTCCAAGGAATTCTCTAGGCCAGAATACTGGAGTGGGTAGTCACTCCCTTCTCCAAGGGATCTTCCCAACCCAGGGATCGAACCCAGGTCTCCTGTATTGCAGGTGGACTCTTTACCAGCTGAGCCACCAGGGAAGCCCAAGAATACTGGAGTGAGTAGCCTATCCCTTCTCCAGGGTATCTTCCCAATCCAGGAATCGAACCGGGGTCTCCTGCATTGCAGGCGGATTCTTTACCAGCTGAGCTACAAGGGAAGCCCCACGGCACCCTTCTTTTATTTTTTAAATAAAAACTGTATGTGTGTAAGATGTACAACATGATGATTTGTTATACATAGTAAAATGACTGCTACTACAGTCAAGCTAATTAACATATCACCTCCGCACACAGTTACCTCCCGGTGTCTGTCTGCAAGAGCACCTGAAATCTACTCTCTCAGCCCATTCCCAGTATTCAATACAGTTTTTTTTTGGGGGGGGGGGCTGCACAGCACAGCATGTGGAATTTTAGTTCCCCCACCAGGAATTAAACCTGTACCGCCTTCAGTGAGAGCCTGGAGTCTTAACAACTGGACCGCCAGGGAAGTCCCAATACAGCATCAACTACAGCCATCATGCCGTACGTTAGATCTCTAATTAGGTCTTATTCATCCTACAGAACTGCAGGTTTGGACCCTTTGACCTGCACCTCCCCGTTTCCTTTATGTCCCTGCCTCTGGCAAGCACTGTTTCACTCTGCTCCTATAAAATCGACTTTTTAAAATTCTACCTGTAAGGGAGATCGTGCACTATTTGTCCTTCTGTGACTGATTTATTTCACTTAGCATAATGTCTTCCAGGTTCATTAATGTTGCAAATGGCAGGATCTCCTTCTTTTCTAAGGCTGAATAATTTTCCATTGTATATATCCCATCATTTCTTGATCCATTCACCTGTGGCTCCTTTCTGTCTGCCCTCTTTTTGGTAATCCAGGCTGCAGCAGCTCTAGTTTGGTCTCAAGGTCCGGGAAAAGGAGCTGGTATGTTACAGTTAGGCTCAGAAAAGTTAGGGATTGCTCCTGAGGTCACACAGCTAAGAGTGGTGCGGGGAGCTAGACCAAAGCCCCCGTGGTCCACTCTGTCACACTGCCTCCCCGTCCTGGGTTGTGAGTAGGCCTCCGCGTTCATTCACTTGGGCCCTGTGATAGCACTGACACTTGTCCCAGGCGCCCTCTGGCCAAAGCATGCACTCTCAGCACCCCCACGGAGGGCCAGCTGCCTGGACCCAGCAGCCCTGCCCTCTCCCCACACCCAGACACAACATCTAGGGATTTTCTTTCGGGCTGTCCTCACCCTTGCTCCTCTCTGCTCAAGCGACCATGACCCGCGTCCTATTCTCAGATTTCTTGCCTAGCCCTGTCACTTTCCATTCACCACAGTGGCCAGCCTAGTCCAACTTGTCCTCACTCGATCCTTGGGTCACAGACAGCACCTTCCTAATCTTGCACATTCTAGCTTGTTGCCCCTCCCAAATGCCGCTATGGACATCAGCCTCTGAGGAACACCAGTAAGCCTAGGCCCTGCCCTTCCATTCTGACTTTGAATCCTTCTACCCTGACCACCTACCTGATACAGTTCCCAGCTTTTCCTATGTGCCTGTTTCTGGAGCTGCATTCTCCCCAGCTGCACACAGGAGGTGCTCAATAGATGTGTGTTGATGATACATATTTCTGGACAGTGGTTTGATTTATGTCACTAGGAACCCCTTTGACTTCCAGGTTTCACCCAGAGCTCCTGGAGTCTGTGATCCTACAGTGGGTGCTGCACAAGGTCTGGCCCTCGGTCTGCATCTTCCAAGGAGGACTCTCACAGTGGACCCTACATCCACCCTGGAAGTGGGCCCCATCACGCCTTTCCCCAGTTTTATGCACTGACCTCAGAGGCCAGAGGGCATGAGGTGGTCCACCCCTAGTCTGAGTGCTGAGGCTGTCAGCAGGTAAGAGATGTGGCCTGAGGCTCCCTCTGCCACCTGGGCCACCATGGTGTGACTCCACCAGCCCAGCTGATCAGACCAGGTGGAGAGTGGCCCAGAAATGACCAGTCTACTGGATGGTTGGGGGAAAGATGAAGAGGGCCATGAAAAGTCTGGCTTTGGAGAACTGGAGCTTCAAAAGCTAGTGAGTTTAGGACTTCCCTGGAGGTCCAGAGGTTGGAAATCTGGGAACCGAGCCTTACAGGACTGAAAACACCTCCGTGTCCTCAGGATGGAGAATCCTAAGTGAAGAAACTGAGGTTCTGAGGGGGATGTGCTTCAGGTGCCCAGAGCCCAGGCTCAAGCCCTGTCGTTCTGTCCCTTTCTACTACCCCAGGCCACCCCTCTCCATCCAAATCCCCTGGGAGGGAATCACACTAAACCTTCATCCCCAGGGGACAGCCAGTTTCAGATCCTCCTCCTCTGGGCCTGAGGAGACAGCAGTTCCAACCAGGTCCACCTAGGAGGGATTTTTTCACAATAGAACTTCCCGGGAGCAGGTACAAGTGCTTGGGAAGGTCTCCCCCAAGTCTTCTCACATGCCGTCTGGGCCGTCTGGGGGTTAGGTGATGATGAGGGTGAGAGTAGAAGCAGCCCATCTGGTTTCAGGACAGGCACTCCCTTCCACTCCCTGCAGGTGGCCGACAGAAACATTTGCAGTTCCTGGGCACATTCTCAGAGCAAAAGGGGGAGTGTTTAGGAGAAAGGCAGCCGCTTCCACCATGCAAGTTGTGTTCTGGGGAGTCTGGGCGGGGGGGTTTCCTGAGCCCCACAGCCACAGGCAGGGCAGGACCTGTGTGGACTGAGAAATATTACAACGCCAAGCAATGAGATTTTCCTGAACAATAGCTGCCACTTCTAAAGACTTCCCAGGCCCAGGCCCTATGCATCAGAGCTGGGCCTCTGACTGCTCACAGTCAGGTGGACCAGTCAAACGCTGACTCTTCCACCGAGCCACAACTTGGGTCTTTGTGAAACCAGCAGGAGAATATGTGGCCCACCCTGCCATAGTTCTCAAACCACTGGCTGTCGATGTGGGCCAGGCCAGGTCCCAAGCGCTGAAGATCCAGATGTAAACAAGATGTGGACCCCACGTCCACAGACCTCAGGCTGGTGAAGGAGGTGAACAGCCCTGAGTCTGAGTGCTGAGGCTGTCGGCAGGTAAGAGATGCAGCCTGAGGCTCCCTCTGCCACCTGGGCCACCATGGTGTGGGCCACATGACTCCACCAGCCCAGCTGATCAGACCAGGTGGAGAGTGGCCCAGAAATCACCAGTCTATGAGCTGGCTGGTGAAAAGATGAAGAGGGCCATGAAAAGTCTGGCTTTGGAGAACTGGAGCTTTGAAAGCTAATGCGTTTAGGACTTCCCTGGAGGTCCAGAGGTTGGGAATCTGCCTATCAATGCAGGAGACACAGGTCCGATCCCTTGTCTGGAAAGATCCCACATGCTGTGGGGCAACTAAGCCCGAGCGCCACAACTACTAAGCCTGTGCTCTAGAGCCCACGAGCCGAAGCTACTGCAGCCTGAGCACCCTAGTGCCCACGCTCTGCAACAAGAGAAGCCACCACAGTGAGAAGCCTGTGCACCACAAGAGTCACCCCACTCGCCACAACTAGAGAAAGCCTGCATGCAGCAGTGAAGATCCAGCACACCCCCAAATAAATAAACAAATAAATAAAAGCAAGTGAGTTAGACTGGGAAGGACTACACGCCACGGTCAGGGCCAGAGATGCCTTGACAGCCACACATAAGCTGAAACAGAAGAAAACACACAAAGCCTGCACTCAGAGACACAGTGGGCCAGACAGTGCCAACTCTAGGATCAGAAGGGCTGGAGTGGGCAAAAAAGGCTGCCCAGGAGGCTGTTTAAACCTCAGCAAGTGGGTGACCAGACCAGGAACTTAAAGGACCTTCAGGCCACAGGACTGGGGCTCAAGCTCATTCAGTTCATCCAAGAAATATTTATGGGTCACTTCCAGGCCCCAGGTCAGGATGACAATGACTTAGTCTGTGTCCCCAAGGAGCCCACAGCATGAAGGAAAACATAAAGATTAGTCAGATGACAGCAGCATGGGAGAAGCCCTGCTGTGAAAGCAGAAAGCCGAGTAGGCTATGGGAGCTTTTTGCAGACCAGTGACACAGCCTGGTTGTCACAGGGAATTCATCTCCAAGTTTGAAGCTACTAAGATAATGGAGCAATTCTGGACAGAGACCAGCTCCATCAGGTAATGAAGGGCTCTGCTTGCCTGGGAAAGCCCTGGGATGCACTCACACAACTGGTTTATTCCAGCCACAAGCAATCACAAAAAGCTGACTGTCCAGTTGTCATGTCCATTCCCAGGGCAGTGGGTTCAGAGCAAAAAGATACTCTGCCTCTATACACATAGAAACAGAAGCCAGGGAAGCTTCTACAATTAGCCCAGATCCTGCCCTGACTCTGATGGCAGGCACAGGTGTCAGCAGGCATTTGGAAAAACCAATCAGACCAGCTGGACAGGGCCTACAGAAAAGGGAAGTAAACAACTGATCAGCACTCTTGGGCCTTGGATTCTTTTTTTTTTTTTTTTTAGCCTATAAATAACAGACTAGAAACCTAAGATTGGGGTACCAGCATGGCCAAAATCACTTCGGACAGTAATTGCAACCATGAAATTAAAAGACTCTTCTCCTTGAGGAAAACTGAAACAAACCTAGACATTATATTAAAAAGCAGAGACATCACTTTGCTGACAAAGGTCCGTATAGTCAAAGCTATGGTTTTTCCAATAGTCATGTATGGATGTAAGAACTGGACCACAAACAAGGCTGAGCTTTGAAGAATTGACGCCTTCAAATTGTGGTGCTGGAGAAGAATCTTGAGAGCCCCTTGGACAGCAAGATCAAAGCAGTCAATCCTAAAAGAAATCAACCCTGAATATTCACTGGAAAGACTGATGTTGATGCTGAAGTTCCACCTTCAATACTTTGACCACTTGATAGAAAGAGCCAACTCATTGGAAAAGACCCTGATGCTGGGAAAGGTTGAGGGCAGAAGAAGAAGGGGACAACAGAGGATGAGATGGTTGGATGGCATCACTGACTCAATGGACATGAGTTTGAGCAAACACAGGGAGATAGTGAAGGACAGGGAAGCCTGGCGTGCTGCAGTCCATGGAGTTGCAGAGTTCAACACGACTGACTGACTGAACAATGAACAGTAATAACGGTTGGGTATAAGGACCCTCTGAAGGGAAGTGAAGTGAAGTTGCTCAGTTGTGTCCAACTCTTTGCGACCACATGGATTGTAATCTACCAGGCTTTTCTGTCCATGGGATTTGCCAGGCAAGAGTACCGGAGTGGGTTGCCATTTCCTTCTCCAATTTCTTTTGTTATATCTTCACATGCAGAAGAGGCTAAGAATCTCAGAGCTTCTTTTTTTTTTTTTTTTTTTTTTACTTTTTATTTTGTATTGGGATATAGCCGATTAGCAATGTTGTGAACAAGCTTCAGGTGAACACCAAAGGGATTCAGCCATACATATACATATTTCTATCCTCCCTTGGGCCTTGGATTCTTAATCTGAAAGGAAAACAATCTGCTTCATAAGGCTCGTGTCAGGATTCAATGAGAGCATGTGGGTAGAGCTCCCTCCAGTAAATGCCCCACTGCATTAGAGGGCTGGGCTTGAAGCACAGTTCTCCACACCAGGAGCTGTGTCCTCTTCCCCTTGGCATCCCCACCCCAAAGAAGGCTTGTGGAGCTCTTGCATCAATGAAGCACTTTTATTCCCCTACCAAGGTATTCTCCTATTTCCTGCCTTGTTTTAAAAACAATTGGTTAAACCAATATTTCTTTTTTCCACACCCTCTTCAGCATTTATTCTTTGTAGAGTTTTTGATGATGGCCATTCTGACCCGTGTGAGATGATATCTCATTGTGGTTTTGATTTGCATTTCTCTAATAATGAGTGATGTTGAACATCTTTTCATGTGTTTATTAGCCATCTGCATGTCTTCTTTGGAGAAATATCTGTTTATGTCTTTTGCCCATGTTTTGATGGAGCTGTTCATTTTTCTAGTATTGAGCTGCATGAGCTGCTTGTATACTTTGGAGATTAATTCTTCATCAGTTGTTTTGTTTGCTATTATTTTCTCCCATTCTGAATGCTATCTTTTCACCTTGCTTATAGTTTCCTTCATTATGCAAAATCATTTAAGTTTAATTAGGTCCCATTTGTTTATTTTTGTTTTGATACCATTAAATAAAATAGTGAGAGAGAGAACATTCTGTACAGCACAGGGAACTCTACTCAATGTACTGTGGTGACCTGAGTGGGAAGGAAGTCCAAAAGGGAGGAGACATATGCATATGTATGGCTGATTATTTTTCTGTACAGTAGAAACTATCACAACATTGTAAAGCAACTATACTCCAATATAGATTCATTCAAAAAAAACAATACCTCTCAGGAGCAAGAGGTTATCAGTCTTTGCGTTTGGTTCCTTTATGGCTGTTTTTGTTTCAATTGACATGGAATTAACATTAATTGAGCAACTTTCATTGACAAGCTAGATGATTTACATATACTAACTTACTTGATTCTGGGATATAGTGGAAAGAAACATATTACTTCAAAAAACATGATAAAATATCTTTTAGCAAGAGACTGTGTTGATCAAATGACTTAACCTCCCTCAGTCTCATTTCTTCAGTTTCCTCAGCACAAAAGGGATTGCAATCATACCTATCCCGTTTGGCTGCTGTGAGGAGTAAATTAGATAATACATGGGATGCATGAAGCACAGTGCTGAGGGAAAGCGACCAAAGTGCCTGGAAAGTATCAAACCTCCACTACAGCAAGCATTAGGGACCAGAAAAATAAATGCACACTACACACTGTAATCCACAGGATAACCTCTAAAGGAAGGTGGGGGGGGGAATGGCATAATTAAATAAATCCCAAAGAGAAAGACAAGAACAGGGAAAAAAGAAACAAGAACCCTCATGTGGGACAAATAGAAAGCGTATAGTAAAATACATACAGATTTAAAGACATTGAACGTAAATGGACTAAACATTCCAACTAAAAGATTATCAGAAGTATTCTTTTAACTAACTGAAACATGTCTGCTTAAAAAGAGAAACATAGGGGAGGAGGGAGAAATTAGGAGTTTGGAATTAACATATACACACTACTATATATAAAACAGATAACCACAAGGACATACTGTCTAGCAGAGGCAACTAACTATACTCAGTATTTTGTAATAACCTATAAGCAAAAAGAATCTGAAAAAAAAAAAGGTATATAAGTATACTTAATGGAATCACTTTGTTGTACCCCTAAAACTAACACAACACTGTATATCAATTTTACATCCATTTTTTAAAAATTTAAAATAAAAAGAGAAACACATAAAACAGAGGTATATAGAAAGGGGCTATGGTTTAAATGTTTGTGTACCCCCAAAATTAATGTTGAAAAGTGATGGTATTAGAGGTGGGGCATTTAGGAAGTGATTGGGTCGTAAGGGCTCTGCCTTTATAAAAATTATTCCCTTTGAAAGAGGCCCCACAGAGACTTCTACCATATGAAGTTAACAGTGAGAAGACAACCATCTATTGAGGAGTCAGGCCCTCATCACACCATCTAATCTGTCTGTTCCATGATCTTGGACTTCCTAAACCATGAGAAATTCCTGTTGTGTATAAACCAGTCAGTCTATGATATCTTCTTAAAGCAGGCCAAATAAACTAATATAGAAAGCTTATAAGTAACAGAACAGGAAAACACACTACGCAATGAATAAGCTAAAGAAGCAGCATGTCTCCACTATTATTAGTCAGTCAAAGGTTTAAGGCAAAAAGCATCACTAGAAAATAAGAGAGCCAGCTCATGGTGACAAAAGGTTCAGCTCATCAGAAAGATAAAATAATTCTAAATTTGCACACACTTGATAACATGCCCTCAAAAATACAAAGCAAATATGGACACATCTACAAGCAAAAGAGACAAAGTCTCAAAATGAGAGATTTAATAATTGGCAGCTGTTAAAAGAAGCAGATTTTAAAAATTAGTAAGGAAAAAAAATAAAAAATAAAAATTAGTAAGGATAAATGTATGTTAACAACACTTAACTAATGGAGAATTACATAATACTACATCCAAGATCTGTAGAATAAAATTTACTTTCAAGTATACATAAAACAATGATAAAACTAACATACTGGACCATAAAATAAGTCTCAACAAATTGAAAAGTACTGAAATCATAGCAGTACATTCTCTAACTATATTCAATTAAATTACAATCAGTAAGAATAAAAATGAACTCTAAAACCTATGTTTGGAAATCAAGAAATGTATTTTGAAATAACCAGTGGATTAAAGAAGTTCCAAGAGAAAACAGACAATATTTTGAACTGAAGGATACCAAAAATGCTATGCATCAAAATTGGTCAAATACAGCTAAAACACTGCTTAATGAAAAACTCCTAGTCACAAATGCCTATATTTGCAATGAAAAAGGAATGAAAATAAATGAATTAAGCATTATCCTCAAGTAGTTAGTAAGAGATTTGAGGAAGACGGCAGCATCAGTGAGAGCATTACTTTCTAACCTTTCCCTTCCCCACATAAAAACAGGAAGCATTCAATTAGCAAAACCAAAAACATTTACACGTACAATATTTACAACAAAAGTGATAAAATGTAAATAAATGAAGAGATATCCCATGTTCATGGATCAGAAGTCTCAATCTTGTTAAGATGGCAAGTGTCCCCAAACTGGTTTATAGATTCAAAATAATCTCAATCAAAACCCAAGCAGGACTTGAAAAAATAATTTGCCAAATTGACTCTAAAATTTAGAGATGCAGAATGACCTGGAATAGTCAAACAGTTCTGAAAAAGAGAACAAATTTGGAGGCCTTACACTTCCTAACTTCAAGACTCACTAGGAAACTACAGTAATCAAGGCAGAATGGCACTGGCATATAGACATACAGATCAAGGAACAGAATAGAAAGTTCAAAGATAGATGCACATATACACAGCCAATTGATTTTTGACAAAGATGCCACAGTAACTGGATAGAGAAACAAAATGTTTTCAACAAACAATGCTGGAGAAATCAAAAAGGAAGGAAGAGACAAAGCAAGTATCAGAATTTGTGCGTGTCCACCACTAGATCCCCAAATCGAGACACTGTCAAACAAGGAAGAAAACTATAAAAGAGGGTACAGAAAAACAAATGTGGAAATCAGACCCTCTAGGTTATCTTGTCCCTCACCAAAGAGAGTGGAAGCCAGTATCACACAGCAGGCACAAGAACAAAGAGCTGGAAAAAGGAACTTTTTAGGAAGGTGGAGAGATGCCCTGAAAGACAGCTCCAAGAGAGGACCCCTGACCTGCCCAAACATTCCCCCTACCTGCCAGCCTAACAGTGGATTCAGTGATGGCACCTTGGGCCAGAGGAGCGTGGGGCCAAGATGGGAGCACTGTTAATGTTCTCGTGCTCTCAGATGGAGCTACTAGTGGTCAGAAAGCAGAATCTGTGCAGCCAGAAGAGACAGCCTTCTACCTGCGTGTGTGCGTGTTAAGTCACTTCAGTCATGTCCGCCTCTTTGCAACCTTATGGGCTGTAGCCCGCCAGGCTCCTCTGTCCCTGGGATTCTCCAGGCAAGAATACTGGAGTCGGTTGCCATGCCCTCCTCCAGGGGATCTTCCCAACCCAGGGATCTAACCCTCATCCTTTACATTTCCTACACTGGGAGGCAGGTTCTTTACCACTAGCACCACCAGGGAAGCCCAGCACTCTACCTAAATGGGTACAATACCTACCTCACCGGGTTGTTGCAAGAATTGAGTGAACCTGGTATGGCACTAGCTGCTTTCTGTACATTACAGCATTTAATTCCCTCCTCCCATTTCCCCAGTGCCCAAGAAGAAAGACTGGGGACATATGCTGTATGTTCCCTCTCCCTGCCTCCTCTACATCTATCCTGAACTGTGATATCTGGGTGGGAAACAGCTTCAGGCTGCAGATGCTATGACAGCGTTGCTTAAATTGAATTACGAGGAAACCAGAGAAGGCTTCAGCTCTCCCAGGGAGTTCAGAAGTGTTCACCCTGAGAGTAACTGCACACTGCACAGGAAAAGGCATTCAAGTTGATAAGAAGTCATTCGGATCACCATCTAAGGCAGATTTCGCCTTTGAAATAAACTCATGCCTTATTAGCACACACTTGGGATTTCCAGGACCGAATATTATTTTTATTACACAAAGGCCATTTTGAAGGCATTTTCTCATGCTGTCAGGGTCCTATGTAATTTCATCTCTCCACAATGTTACTCTCTTTCACATATATAGAATCACTGGTCCTGATGAGAAAAGAGAGAAAATGAACAAGAGTCATGACTCAGCTAGGGCTAGAAGCAGGGCAGCAGTGTATAGGGAAGGGCAGCAGCGTATAGGATAGGCAAGTTCACGTCATTGAGAGCCTTCTTGCCATGAAACAGATTTTGAACTTTTCCTGAAAGCAACAGGAAGTCACTGAAAGCCAACTAACAATTTAAAATAGGAAATGACTTATAAGTTTTTCTTTTAAAATGATCACCTTGATTATAATGAAAAAGACAGATGTGAAGATGGCAGGCAGGGAAGAGTAGTTAAGAAGCTACTCAATTGGCTTCCCTGGTGGTGTAGACATTAAAGAATCTGCCTGCAATGCAAGAGACCTGGGGTTGATCCCTGGGTCGGGAAGACCCCTGGAGAAGGGAATGGCAATCCACTCCAGTATTCCTGCCTGGAGAATTCCATGGATAGAAGAGCCTGGTAGGCTCCATGGGGTCACAAAGAGTTGGACACAACTGAGCCACTAACACCTTCACTTTCACTTCAACAGATAATACTGTACTATAAATATGTAATATGATAAATATCATTATAATCACAACCCTATTATAAAATATAAATGTACCAAAATAATATGCTTTACATCCTTAAATTTACACAGCGTTACATACCAAATTCATCTCAAAAATTTGGAAAGAAAAATACTCTTAAATTTAAATTTAAAAACAGCTTACATAAATGAGGTGTTTTAGACTGTTGTTGTTATGCAGTTGCTCAGTCATGTGACCCCACGGACTGCAACACGCCAGGCTTCCCTATCTTTCACCATCTCCCAGAGCTTGCTCAAACTCATGTCCATTGAGTTGGTGAGCTATCCAACCATCTTGTCCTCTATCGTTCCCTTCTCCTCTGCCTTCAATCTGGGCCCAGCATCACGGCCTTTTCTAAGGAGTCAGCTCTTTGCACCAGGTGGCTAAAGTATTGGAGCTTCAGCTTCAGCATCTGTCCTTCCAGTGAATATTCAGCATTGATTTCCTTTAGGATTGACTGGTTTGATGTCCTTGCAGCCCAAGGGACTCTCAAGAGTCTTCTCCAACACCACAGTTCAAACGCATCAATTCTTCAGCACTCAGCTGGTCCAATTCTCACATCCATATATGATTACTGGAAAAACAATACCTTTGAGCATACAGACCTTTGTTGACAAAGTAGTGTCTCTGCTTTTTAATATGCTGTCTATTTCTGTCACGGCTTTTCTTCCAAGGAGCAAGCATCCTTTAATTTCATGGCTGCAGTCACCATCTACAGTGATTTTGGAGCCCAAAAAAATAAAGTCTCTCACTGTTTCCATTGTTTCCCCATCTATTTGCCATGAAGTGATGGGACCAGATGCCATGATCTTAGTTCTTTGAATGTTAAGTTTTAAGCCAGCTTTTTCACTCTCCTCTTTCACTTTCATCAAGAGGCTCTTTAGTTCTTCTTCACTTTCTGCCATAAGGGTGATGTCAACTGTGGTTATTGATATTTCTCCCAGCAATCTTGATTCCAGCTTGGGCTTCATCCAGCCCAGCATTTCAAATGATGTACTCTGTATTTAAGTTAAATAAGCAGGGTGACAATATACAGCCTTGACATACTCCTTTCCCAATTTTGAACCAGTCCATTGTTCCATGTCCAGTTCTAACTGTTGCTTCTTGACTTGCATACAGGTTTCTCAGGAGGCAGGTAAGGTGGTCTGGTATTCCCATCTCTTTAAGAATTTTCCACAGTTTGTTGTGATCCCCACAGTCAAAGACCTTAGCATAGTGTTTTCAAAATATTTTCTAATATTGATAATAAGTGTTTAAACATAAAAAAGAAACTATTCAAATGTTTGCTCAATTTAGATATGACACTAGAATAATAAAGTGATAAAAGAAAAAATAGGGAAATAAACTTCATCAAAATTAAAACCTTTTGTGCTCCAAAGGAAAACATGGAGAAAATATAAATAAAAAGACAGCCCATGGAGAAGGATTGGGGAATGGACATGTACACACTGCTATATTTAAAATGGATAACCAACAAGGACCAACTGTATACCACATGGAACTCTGCTCAATGTTATGTGGCAGCCTAGATGGGATGGGAGTTTGGGGGGCAATGGATACATGTATATGTATGGCTGAGTCCCTTTGCTGTTTACCTGAAACTATCACCATGTTGTTTGTTAATCAGCTATCCCCTCAATACAACATAAAAAGTTTTAAAAAGACAACCCAAGGAATAAAAGAAAATGTTTGCAAATAATATATCTGATAAGAGAATTTCCTCAAAAATATAAAAAGAACTCTTGCAACTCAACAATAAAAAGGCAAAGAACCCAATTAAAACCTAGGCAAAGGAACTGAGTATACATTTTTCTAAAGAAGATATACAAATGACCAATAAGCATATGAAAAGGCGTTGAACATCACTAGTCACTAGAAAATGCAAATCAAAACTACAATGAGATTCCACTTCATACCACTCGCTGTTGTTCAGTGGTATGAACAACACAACTAAGTCGTGTCTGACTCTGTGACCCCATGAACTGCAGCTTGCCAGGCTTCCCTGTTCTTCACCATCTCCCACAGTTTCCTCATGGTCATGTCCATTGAGTCAGTGATGCTATCTAACTATCTCATCCTCTGTCACCCCTTTCTCCTTTTGCTTTCAATCTTTCCCGGCACCAGGGTCTCTTCCAATAAGTCGGCTCTTCGCATCAGGTGGCTAAAGTATTGGAACTTCAGCTTCAGTATCAATCATTCCAATGAATATTTAGGGTTGATTTCCTTCAGGATTGACTGGTTTAGTCTCCTTGCAGTCCAAGGGACTCTCAAGAGTCTTCTCCAACACCACAATTAGAAGCATCAATTCTTTGGTGCTAAGCCCTCTGAGTAACTCTCATATCCATACATGACTACTGGAAAAACCATAGCTTTGACTAGACAGACTTTTGTCAGCAAAGTGATGTCTCTTCTTTTTAATGTGCTGTCTAGGTTTGTCATAGTTTTCCTTCCAAGGAGCAAGCATCTTTTAATTTCATGGCTGCAGTTACTGTCAGCAGTGATTTTGGAGCCCAAGAAAATAAAATATGTCACTGTTTCCACTTTCTCTCCAACTATTTTCCATGAAGTGATAAGACCAGATGCCCTCTTTGTTTTTTCAATGTTGAGTTTTAAGCTAGCATTTTTCATTCTCTTCTTTCACTTTCATCAAGAGGCTCTTTAGTTCCTCTTTACTTTCTGCCATTAGTGTGGTGTCATCTGCATATCAGAGGCTGTTCACATTTCTCCCACCAATCTTGATTCTAGCTTGGGCTTCATCCAACCCAACGTTTCATATGATGTACTCTGCACATAAGTTAAATAAGCAAGGTGACAATATACAGCCTTGACATACTCCTTTTCCAATTTTGAACCATTCCATTGTTCCATATCTGCTCCTAACTGCTGCTTCTTGACCCTCAAACAGGTCTTAGGAGACAAGTAAGGGTAATCTGATATTCCCATCTCTTCAACAATTTTCCACAGTTTGCTGTGATCCACTCAGTCAAAGGCTTTAGCATAGTCAATGTAGCAGAAGTAGATGCTTCTCTGGAAACCCCTTGCTTTCTCTATGATCAAACTGATGTTGGCAATTTGATCTCTAGTTCCTGAGCCTTTTCTAAATCCACCTTGAACATCTGGAAGTTCTTGGTTCACATTCTGCTGAAGTCTAGCTTGGAGAATTTTGAGCATTACTTTGCTAGCATGTAAAATGAGTACAACTGTGCAGTAGTTTGAACATTCTTTAGCATTGCCTTTCTTTGGGACTGGGATGAAAACCGACCTTTTCCAGTTCTGTGGCCACCGCTGAGTTTTCCAAATTTGCTGACATATTGAGTGAAGCACTTTAACATCATCATCTTTTAGGATTTTAAATAGCTCTGCTGGAATTTCATCACCCCCATTAGCTTGTTTGTCATAATGCTTCCTGAGGCCCACTTGACTTCACACTCCAGGATGTCTGGCTCTAGGTGAATGACCACACCATCGTGGTTATCCAGGTCATTAAGATCTTTTTTGCATAGTTCTTCTATGTAATCTTGCCATCTCTTCTTAATATCTTCTGCTTCTGTTAGGTCCTTACCTATCAAGCCGGTCTTTATTATGCCCATCTTTGCATGAAATGTTCCCTTGACATCTCCAATTTTCTTGAAGAGATCTCTAGCCTTTCCCATTCTATTGTTTTCTTCTATTTGTTTGCACTGTTCACTAAAGAAGGCCTTATCTCACCTTGCTATTCTCTAGAACTCTGCATTCAGTTGGGTATATCTCTCCCTTTTCCCCTTGCTTTTCACTTTTCTTCTTTCCTCAGCTATTTGTAAAGCCTTCTCAGACAATCACTTTGCCTTCTTGCATTTCTTTTTCTTTGGCAGATTGTTTTGTTTATTGCCTCCTGTATAATGTTATGAACATCCATCCACAGTCCTTCAGGCACTCTGTTACCAGGTCTAATCCCTTGAATCTATTTGTCACCTCCACTGTATAATCAAGGGATTTGATTTAGGGCATACCTGAATAGCCTAGTGGTTTTCCCTACTTTTTCAATTTAATGTGGAATTTTGAAATAAAGAGCTCATAATCTGAGCCACAGTCAGTTCCAACTCTTGTTTTTGCTGACTGTATAGAGCTTCTCTATCTTCGGCTGCAAAAACCTAATCAGTCTGATTTCAGTATTGACCAATACTCTACATATGTCCATGTGTAGAGTCATCCCTTGTGTTGTTGGAAAAGGGCATTTGCTATGACCAGTGTGTTCTCTTGACAAAACTCTGTTAGCCTTTGCCCTGTTTCATTTTGTACTCCAAGGCCAAACTTGCCTATTACTCCAGGTATCTCTTACTTTCTACTTTTGCTTTCCAATCCCCTATGATGAAAAGAGCATCTTTTTTTCATGTTAGTTCTAGAAGGTCTTGTAGGTCTTCATAGAACTGTTCAACTCCAGCTTCTTCAGCATCAGCAGTTGGGACATAGACTTGATTTACTGTGATACTGAATGGTCTGCTTGGAAATGAACAGAGATCATTCTGTCATTTTTGAGACTGCACACAAGTATTGCATTTTGGACTCCTGTGTTGACGATGATGGCTACCCCATATCTTCTAAGGTATTCTTGCCCACAGTAGTAGATACAACAGTCATCTGAATTAAATTTGCCCATTCCCATCCATTTTAGTTCACTGATTTCTAAGATGTTGATGTTCACTGCTGCCATCTCCTGCTTAACCATGTCCAATTTTCCTTGATTCATGGACCTAAAATTCCAGGTTCCTACGCAATGTCGTTCTTTACAGCATCTGACTACTTTTACCACCAGACACATCCACAACTGAGGATCATTTCTGCTTTGACCCAGCCTCTACATCCTTTCTGGAGCTATTTCTCTGTTCTTCCCCAGTAGCATATTGGACACCTACCAATCTGGGGGGAGGCTCACATTCCAGGGTCATATCTTTTTGCCTTTTCATACTGTTCATGGGGTTCTCATGGCAAGAATACTGGAGCAGTGTGCCATTCCCTCCTTCAGGGGACTATGTTTTGTGAGAACTCCTCACTACGACCTGTCTATCTTGGGTGGCCCAGCACAGCTTGGCTCATAGCTTCATTGAGTTATGCAAGGCCCCTTGTCATGACAAGGCTGTGATCCATGAAAGAATTCATACCACTAAGATGGTTATATTCAAAAAGATAGATAACAAGTGTTGTTGAGAATATACAGTAATTGGTATCATTATGCATTACTGTTATGAATGTTAAATGGTTCACCCATTTTGAAAAATAGTTTGGTAGGTCCTCAAAAAGTTAATCATAGAATTAACAGATAACCCAGCAATTTGACTTCATTCCACACAAGAGAATTGAAAGCATATATTCATACAAAAATCTATACACATAGCATAATTATGCTAAGGATAAAAAAATTTATTTGAAGCCCGTTATAAAAGATTTGGGTTTCTAAGCAGAGTCCTTTGACTTTCACACCAGCCCACTGCAAGGGCAGCATCCACCTCAGCCAACTATGTTATCCCCACGGCTCTTGCAGAGCAGGGGGAAGGGGAACTAACTGAAGCTTGCACAAATTACTGAGTCCTGAGTAATACAGTCATTTGTCTCTGATCTAGGAGTATCTTATCTTATCGTAAGGAGTATCATATCTTTTGCCAGCTTCCATGAGACAGTGACAGGCTCACTTGTGAGCCTGCAAGTCAAGTAAAACTTTAGAACTTCCCCGTTCTTGACAGAGAGATCTTCAGGCAATCAACTGGGTAAATGGTCAGGGAGACCACAGGAAGAGTAAAAAGGTGCCATATACGCACATATCAACTCATTATGTTATTCACCTAAAACAAATACAAAGCTATATATCAGTTATATCTCAATTTTTAAACAAAGTTAGACCAGCTTCATTTTCAGACACAGTCAGGGACTCTAAGGGGTTGAGGAAAGCTTTTATCTCCCTTATACTGGCTTCTTTCACTTAGCATGTTTTCAAAGTTTCCACAGTGTGGGAACTCTTCCTACAAGCTATGCAGCTGCTCTGTAAATCTAAAATTACTTCAAATTTTTAAAGTTCATTTAAAAAAATAAAATAAGGAAGGTCAGACATGACCTTATTTTACCCCCTCTTTCCTCAAAGAAGAATATTACATAATAATAAAGGGGTCAATTCTCTAAGAAGTCATAATGATTATCAATGTGTATGTGCCTAACAAGAGAGCATTAAATACTTGAGACAAAACTGATAGAACTGCAAGGAGAAATAGAAGAATTCACTCTTACAGTTAGAGACTTCAACATCCCTCTATCAGAAGTGGCCAGATCCAGCAGGCAGAGAATCAGTAAGGAAATACCTGAACTCAACAGCACCACCAATCAACTGGCTATAATTGACATCTATCGACTACTTCAGGCAAAAACAGCATAATACATATTATTCTCAAGTTCACATGGAACACTGATTAACAGACCACATTCTGGGATATGAAACACATATAAACAAATTTTAAAATAGAAAACATCCAGTGTATGTTCTCTGATGATGAAGGTATCAGTAACAGAAAGGTTGTCAGAAAATTCCAAAAATAATTGGAGATTAAAAAACATACTTCTAAATAACATACAGGTTATAGGCAAAATCACTAAAAATTTTTTTAACATTTTGAACTAAATGAAAATACTATTTATCAAAATTTGTGGGATACAGTGAAAGCAGTGCTTAAGGGAAATTTATAGCACTGAATGTATATGTTAGAAAAGAAAAAAGATCTAAAATCAATATATAATCTTGATATCCTTTATATGTCATTTTATATATCAATTTTATATATAATCTTTTATATATCTTAAACTAGAAAAAGGAGGGCAAATTAAATCCCAAGTAAGCAGAAGAGAATAGAAATTGGGGCAGAGATCAATGAAATTGAAAATAGGAAATCAATAGAGAAAATCAACAAGCCCAAAGCTGTTTTTTTTTAAATATCAATAAAAACTGATAAGCCTCTAATCAGGCTAAGAAAAAAGAAGAGAAGATACAAATGACTTATATCAGAAATTAAAGAAGAGACATCATTACAGCACACAGGGACAGTAAAAGGATAATAATGAAACATTATAAATAATTATATGCCTATAAATTTGATAACCTAGATGAAACAGACCAATTCCTTAAAATCTACAATCTGCCAAAACTCACACAAGAAGAAATGTACTGAAATATGTTCAGAAATATCTGAATAGACATGCATCTATTAAAGATACTGAATGTATAATTAATAACCTTCCCCAAAAGAAAGCACTAGCCCTGAAAGGCTCAAATGTTTGGTGAGTTGTACCAAACACTTAAGAAAGATAGTAAACCAATTCTCTATAATCTCTTCCAGAAGATAGAAGCCAGTGGACTATTTCCTAACTCATTCTATGAGGCCAGCAGTAACATAACACCAAAACCAGACAAGGACATTACAAGGAAAAAAGAATACTACAGATTATATTTCTCATGAATAGGAATGCAAAAATCCCCAACAAAAAGTTAGCAAATAGAATCCCCCAATGCATAAAAAAAATTATATATCACAACCAAGTAGGATTTATCCCTGGTATGCAAAACTAGTTCAACATTTGAAAATTAATTAATGTACATCACATAAACAGGCTAAAAAAGAAAAATCACACGACTATAGCTGAAGATGGAGAAAAATTATTTGACAAAAATCTAGCCCATTCATGATTCTTTTCAAGTTAAAGCAAATTAGGAATAGAGGAGAAATTCCTTAATTTACAAAAACATCTAACATCATACATAAACCTACAGCTAACATCATGAGAATCTAGAAGACTTCCTACTAAGTAAGGTCAGGATCAAGGTAAGACTATCCCCTCACCACACCAATTCAACATCATACTAGAAGTCCTAGCTAATGCAATAAGAACACCCCCAAAGGGAAATAAAAGGTATATATCCTGGGAAATAAGAAATAAAACTGTCTTTGTTCTCAGATGACATGACTGCCTATGAATAAAATCCCAAAGAATCAACAAAACATCACTGGAACTAATGAGCAATTATAGCAAAATCAATATAGAAGAGCCAATCATTTTCCTATATACCATCAATAAACAAATGGAATTGGAAATTTAAAACATAATGCCATTTGAAGTGAAGTGAAAAGTGAAAGTGAAAGTCACTTAGTCATGTCCAACTCTTTGCGACCCCATGGACTGTGGATGGAGTGGGTAGCCTTTCCCTTCCCCAGGGGATCTTCCCAGCCCAGGGATCGAGTCCAGGTCTCCCGCATTGCAGGTGGATTCTTTATCAGCTAAGCCACAGGGGAAGCCCAAGAATATTGGAGTGGGTAGCCTATCCCTTCTCCAGCGAATCTTCTTGACCCAGAAATCGAACCAGGGTCTCCTGCATTGTAGCCGGATTCTTTACCAACTGAGCTATCAGGTAAGCCCAATGCCATTTACACTGGCACCAAAAAAGAAAGAAAGAAAGAAAAGAAATACTCAGGTATAAATCTAACAAAATATCTATTAATATATTAAAAACATGAACAACCTGATTTAAAAATTGGCAAAAGAGCTGAATAGACATCTCACAAAAGAAACTATACAGATGGCAACTAAGCATATGAAAACATGCTTCCACATCATATATCAGAGAAGTGAAAATTAAAACAACAGTGATGTACCACTACATATCAGTTAGAAAGGTGAAACTCTAAACCACTATCACCACCACATGCCAGCAAAGATCTGGAACGCTCGTTCATTGATGGTGAGAATGCAAAATGGTACAGCAACTTTAGAAGACAGTTTGGCAGTTCCTTACAAGACTAAACGTATTCTTACTATGTGATCCAGCAATTTCACTACTTGGTATTTACCCAAAGGAGTTCAAAAACTCAAGTCCAGGACCTCCCTTGTGGTACAGTGGGTAAGAATCTGCCTACCAATCTGTATGTGGGAGATACAGATTTGATCCCTGGGTCCAGGAGGATTCCACATGCTGCGGAGCAACTAAGTCCCTGTGCCACAACTACTGAGCCTGCATGCAGCAACTACTGAAGCCCACTAACCTAGAGCCTGTGCTCCACAACAAGAGACCAGCACAAGAAGACCACACACCGCAACAAAGAGTTGCCCTCGCTCTCCGCAACTAGAGAAAGCCTGTGCAGAGAAAGCCCGTGCACAGCAACAATAACTCAGCGCAGCCAAAAATAAAAAAATAAATGCGAAAAAATGTAAGTCCACACAAAGACCTGCATTCAGATATTTATAGCCACTTTACCCACAACTGATGAAACTTGGAAGCAACCAAAATTTCCTTTAGTGAGTGAATGGATAAACAAGCTACGGTATACCCATACTATTCCATAATAAAAATAAATGAATTATCAAGCCAAGAAAAGACCTTAAATACATATTACCAAGTGAAAGAAGCCAATCTTAAAAGGCTGCAAATTGAATAATTCCAACTGTACGACATCCTGAAAAAGCAAAATTATGGAGACCATGAAAAGATCAGTGATTGCCAGGGGTTAGTAAGGAGGGAAGGAAGAATAGGCAGAGCAGAGAATTGTTAAGACAATGAAACCATTCTGAATGATACTATAATGATGGATACATGCATTTGTCAAAACCCATAAAAGTATAAAAATAAATAAAAAAGAATGATACCTAATGTACACTATGAACTTTGAGTGATTATGCTGTGTCAGTGTAGGTTCATCAACTGCAACAAATGTACCACTCCAGTCCAGGAGGTTGATATCTGGGGAGGCTATACATGCCAGGAGCAGTATATGAGTTGTTGCTCAGTTGCTCAGTCGAGTCTGACTTTTTGCAATCCCACGGACTGCAGCACACCAGGCTTCCCTGTCCTTCACCATCTCCAGGAACTTGCTCAAACTCACATTCACTGAGTCCATGATGTCATCCAATCAGCTGTTATCTCCTTCTCCTCCTCCCTTCAATCTTTTACAGCATCAGGGAGAACTCTTCTTAATTTCTGCTCAATTTTGCTGTGAACCTAATACTACCCTAAATAATTAAATCTATTATTTTAAAATGCAATAAACATATTCTCTCATTTGTTCTCTTAACTTTCTTAAAAGACAAAAGACTGTATAATGCAATAATTTTAACACTATATTTTTGGATTTATAACACATACAGTTGACCCTTGAATAACATGGGAGTTAGTGGCCCCAATCCCTACAGAACTGAAAATCTGCATACAGTTGGTCCTCCATATCTGCACTTCCACATCCAAAGAGTCCATCAACCCCAAAATGTGTAGTAATGTAGTATATATTTATTGAAAAAAGCCCATGTATAAAGGGGATCACGCAGTTCAAACTTACATTATTCAAGGGTCAACTGTATAAATATAATACAGATGAGAGTATAGAACAAAGAAGAGGGAATGGAATTACATTAAAGCCAAGTTTCTATATATTACTGAAATAAAGTCAGTATTAATTTTAAGTAGATTGTGATGTTAAGATGCATATTGTGGTCCCCAGATATCAAACACAAAGAAAATAACAAAATGATACAGTTAAAAAATCAACTGATTAAAAATCAATTTTAAATGACACACACAAAAAATGTTTAACACAAAAGAAGTCAAGGAGCAACAGAGGAAAACAAGAGAGAGAAGTCAAGGAGCAACAGAGGAAAACAAGAGAGAGATCAATTAGAAAACAAATATTAAAATGCTAAGTGCAAATTAAATCATATCCGTGATTACCATAGATATCAATGGTCTACATATACCAAACTAATGGTAGAAACTGTTAGAATGGATGAAAAAGCAAGATCCAATGATGTATTGTCTATAAGAGACACACTTAAGATCAATAGTTATAAATGGATGTCTTAATAATTCATTCTCAATAATTGACTTAACAATTAGAAAATCATCAAAAATAGAAAACACTTGAACACCACTACAAACCAGCTCAAACGTAATATATATGGAACTCTCTATCCAATGAAAACAGAATACACATTCTTTTAAGGTATGCATGGAACATTCTCCAGGATAAAACATATGCTAGGGCATAAAATAAGTCTCAGTAAATTGTAAAAAAGCTGAAATCATACAAAGTATGTTTTCTGAATGAAACAGAATTACTATAAATAAACAACAGAAAGAACCCTAGAAGTTTTCCAAATATGTATAAATTAAGCACCTCACTTCTAAATATCCATGAGTTAAAGAAGAAACCAAATGAAATTGGAAAATATATTGACTGGGCAAAAACAAAATTTAAAGAATTATAGAAAATATTATAAACATCTTTATGGCAATAACAGGTAACCTAGAGGAAGTGTACATAGTCCTGCTGCTGCCACTGCTAAGGCGCTTCAGTCGTGTCCGACTCTGTGCAACCCCGTAGACAGCAGCCCACCAGTCTCCCCCGTCCCTGGGATTCTCCAGGCAAGAACACTGGAGTGGGCTGCCATTGCCTTCTCCAATGCATGAAAGTGAAAAATGAAAATGAAGTCATTCAGTCGTGTCCAACTCTCAGCAACCCCATGGACTGCAGCCCACCGGGCTCCTCCATCCATAGGATCCTCCAGGCAAGAGTACTGGAGTGGGGTGCCATTGCCTTCAAGACACAAATTACCAAAACTGACATAAGAGCAGATAGAATGCACAAAAAAACCTACCATGTAGGCTCCTCTGTCCATGGAATTTTCCAGGCAAGAGTACTGGAGTGAGTTGCCATTTCCTTCTCCAGGGGATCTTCCCGACCCAGGGATCGAACCAGGCTCTCCCACATTGCAGGCAGACGATTTACCAGCTGAGCCACCAGGGAAACCCAAAAAGTGAATTAACAATTTAAAATCTTCCCACAAAGAACACTTGTTTCAAATAGACTCATTAGTGAATTATATTAAATGATTTTAAAAGAAATAGTATCAATTCTTCTCAAACTTTCATAAAATAGAGGAGGATACAACATGTCTGAACTCATTGCATGAAGCCAGAATTATCCTAATATCAAAGCCCAATGAAGACATCATAAAAAAGGAAAACTACAAGCCAATATCTCTCCTAAACACAAATGCAAAAATCATTAAGATAATATCAGAGAAGAGAATAAAACAACAAATAAGTGATTTTTACACCATGAGCAAGTAATAATTATTCAAGGGATTGAATAATTGTTTCAACATCCAAAAACTAACTAAATGTAATACAGAATAAAGAACAAAACCCATATGATACACTTAAAAATACAGAAGAAAGCATCCGCCAAAATCCAATACACATTCATGATATAAACTCTAAATAACCTAAGACTGAAAAGCAACTTTATCAACCTGATAAAAGAAAAATCCACACCTAACATTATGCTTCTCTGGTGACTCATATGATAAAGAATCTGCCTGCAACTCAGAAGACCTGGGTTCGATCACTGGGTTGGGAAGATCCCTTGAAGGGAATGACTTCCCTGGTGGCTCAGACGGTAAAGCGTCTGTCTACAATGCAGGAGACCCGGGTTCAAGCCCTGGGTTGGGAAGATCTCCTGGAGAAGGAAATGGCAATCCGCTCCAGTACTATTGCCTGGAAAACCCCATGGACAGAGGAGCCTGGTAGGCTATAGTCTATGGGGTTGCAAAGAGTCGGACACGACTGAGCGACTTCACTTCACTTCACTTCACCCTCTCCAGTATTCTTGCCTGGGGAATTTCATGGACAGAGGAGCCTGGCAGGCTACAGTCCATGGGGTCACAAAGGGTCAGTCATGACTGAGCAACTAAGCACAAAGGTTTAAGGTAAACAACCATCAGTTCAGTTCAGTTCAGTCGCTCAGTCATGTCTGACTCTTTGCGGCCCCATGAATCGCAGCACGCCAGGCCTCCCTGTCCATCACCAACTCCCGGAGTTCACTCAGACTCACGTCCATCGAGCCCGTGATGCCATCCAGCCATCTCATCCTCTGTCATCCCCTTCTCCTCCTGCCCCCAATCCCTCCCAGCATCAGAGTCTTTTCCAATGAGTCAACTCTTCGCATGAGGTGGCCAAAGTACTGGAGTTTCAGCTTTAGCATCATTCCTTCCAAAGAAATCTCAGGGCTGATCTTACTCAGTGCTAAAAAGGATACTATTGACTTCCCCACTAAGATGAGAAAATTACATCCATAAAGGCTATGGGTGTAATGCACAGCAAAGAGGAAAAAAAAAAAAACAAAGAAAGGAATAAGGCAAGAATTTCACTATTGCCACTTTCATGAAACATTTCACTGGAAGTACTAGTCAGTACAATAAGGAAAGAAAAATAAATTGAAGGCATCCAGATAGGAACATGAGTACTAAAAAACTATCGTTGTTCTCAAATGACAGTATCTTACATGTATAAAATCCTAAAGAATACACAAAAAATCTTCCAGAATAACAATGATAGCATGGCTTCAGGACTTAAGATCCATGTAGAAAAATTAACTATATTTCTAAACACTAACAACAAACAATATGAAAATGAAATTAAGAAAATAATTCTATGCACAGTGAAGGAAATAGTAGTCAATACAAGTGGACAACCTACTGAATGAGAGCAAGTATTTGCAAATTATATGATGTATATAGGGTTCAGTTCAGTTCAGTTCAGTCGCTCAGTCATGTCCGACTCTTTGCGACCCCATGAATCGCAGCATGCCAGGCCTCCCTGTCCATCACCAACTCCTGGAGTTCACTCAGACTCACATCCATCGAGTCAGTGATGCCATCCAGCCATCTCATCCTCTGTTGTCCCCTTCTTCTCCTGCCCCCAATCCCTCCCAGCATTGGAGTCTTTTCCAATGAGTCAACTCTTCACATGAGGTGGCCAAAGTACTGGAGTTTCAGCTTTAGCATCATTCCTTCCAAAGAAATCCCAGGACTGATCTCCTTCAGAATGGACTGGTTGGATCTCCTTGCAGTCCAAGGGACTCTCAAGAGTCTTCTCCAACACCACAGTTCAAAAGCATCAGTTCTTCGGCGGTCAGCCTTCTTCACAGTCCAACTCTCACATCCATACATGACTACTGGAAAAACCATAGCCTTGACTAGACGGACCTTAGTCGGCAAAGTAATATCTCTGCTTTTGAATATGCTATCTAGGTTGGTCATAACTGTCCTTCCAAGGAGTAAGCGTCTTTTAATTTCATGGCTGCAATCACCATCTGCAGTGATTTTGGAGCCCCCCAAAATAAAGTCTGACTCTGTTTCCACTGTTTCTCCATCTATTTCCCATAAAGTGATGGGACCAAATGCCATGATCTTTGTTTTCTGAATGTTGAGCTTTAAGCCAACTTTTTCACTCTCCTCTTTCACTTTCATCAAGAGGCTTTTTAGTTCCTCTTCACTTTCTGCCTTAAAGGTGGTGTCATCTGCATATCTGAGGTGATTGATATTTCTCCCAGAAATCTTGATTCCAGCTTGTGCTTCTTCCAGCCCAGTGTTTCTCATGATGTACTCTGCATAGAAGTTAATAAGCAGGGTGACAATATACAGCCTTGACGTACTCCTTTTCCTGTTTGGAACCAGTCTGTTGTTCCATGTCCAGTTCTAACTGTTGCTTTTGGCCTGCATACAGATTTCTCAAGAGGTAGGTTAGGTGGTCTGGTATTCCCACCTCTAACAGAATTTTCCACAGTTTATTGTAATCCACACAGTCAAAGGTTTTGGCATAGTCAATAAAGCAGAAATAGATGTTTTTCTGGAACTCTCTTGCTTTTTTGATGATCCAGCGGATGTTGGCAATTTGATCTCTGGTTCTTCTGCCTTTTCTAAAACCAGCTTGAACATCAGGAAGTTCACAGTTCACGTATTGCTGAAGCCTAGCTTGGAGAATTTTGAGCATTACTTTACTAGCGTGTGGTTAATATCCAAATATATAAACAGCTCATACAACTCAATATAGCAAAAAACAAACAACATAATAAAAAAAAAACATGCAGAAGATCTTAATAGACTTTCCAAAGAAGACATAGAGATGGCTAACAGGCACAGGAAAAGATGCTCAACATCACTACTTATAAGAGAAATGCAAATCAAAACAACAATGAGATATCACTTCACATCTATCAGAATTACTATCACCAAAAAGTCTATAAATAACAAATGTTGGTGAGGATGAAAAGCAAAGGGAACTGTAGTACACTGTTGGTGGGAATGTGGATTAGTGCAGACACTATGGGAAACATTATGGAGGTTCCTAAAATAACTAAAAATAGAAATATCATATGATCCAGCAATTCTACTCCTGCTTATATATCTAAAGTAAACAAAAAGGCTAACTCAAAAGAAATAGGCACCTCAATGTTCATAATAACACCATTTACAACAGCCAAGATATGGAAGAAATTTAAGTGTCCATTGACAGATGAACAGATAAAGAAAATGTGGTATATATACACAGTGGAATATGACTCAACCATAAAAATGAATAAAATTCTGCACATTATAACAAGATGGAGGGACACAGAGAGTATTATGCTTAGTAAAATAAGTCAGAAAGAAAAAGACAAATACTGTATGTTTTCACTAAATAAAACAAACAAGTGAATATAACAAAATAGAAACTGACTTAACTATATAGAGAAAAAACTCACAGTAACACTGCAGAGAGAGAAAGGGGATGGTCAAGATTGGGGTAGGGAATTAGAAGCCAAAACTACTATGTATAAAATAAATAAGCTATAAGAATGGAGTTACAGCACAGGGAATATGGCCAATATTTTATAATAACTTTCAATAGAATATAATCTATTAAAAATTGGATCACTATGTTGTACACCTGAAACTAATATAATATTGTAAATCAATTATTCTTCAAGTTTAAAAAATCCAATCGCAATACCACCCAAAATGATAAACTGCATAGGAATAAATTTAACAAAACAAGTGTAAGGCTTATACCCCACCAACAATAAAACATTGAGGAGATTAATTAAAGAAGATCTAAATAAATGGGGAGACATTTATGATTCATGGTTGAAATCATGCTCATATTTAAAAGACTCAATACTGTCAATACAGAAATTCTTCCCAAAATTGATTTGTACATTCAGCATAATCCCTATGAAAATACAGCAGATATATATCAGAAATTGACAAACTGATCTTAAAATTCATATGGAAATGCAAGGGACCTGGAATTACCATGACAATATTTTAAAAGAAAAAAGTTGAAGGACTTATACTACTCAGTTTAAATCTTACACAGAAGATACAATAATCAAGACAGTGCAGTACTGACATAAGAACAGTCATACAACAATCTCCATAATAAAAGGCCTAAAGACTCCACACAAAAACTTATAAATAAACTCAGCGAGGTGGCAGGATACAAGATTAACACACAGAAATCAGTTCCATTTCTTTACACTAACAATGAAATATCAGAAAGGGAATGTAAAAAAATAAAATACCTTAAAAAACTGCACCAAAAAATAAAATAAAATACCTAGGAATAAACCTGCGTCAAGGAGGTAGAAAACTTATACGCTGAAAAATATAAAACATTAATAAAGAAAATTAAAGACAATTCAAAGAAATGGAAATACACCCCATGCTACCAAAAGCAATCTACATATTTAATGCAGTCCCTATCAAATTGTCCAGGGCATTTATCAAAGAACTAAAACAAATGATCCTAAAATTTATATGGAAATATAAAAGATCCAGAATTGCCAGGCAATCTTGAAAAAAGAGAACAAAGCAGGAAGCATAACCCTCCCAGACTTTGGATAATACTATAAAGCTACAGTAATCAAAACAGGGTGGAGTTGCACAAAATTAGACATACAGATCAATGGAACAGAATAGAGAGCCCAGAAATAAACCCAAATACCAAGAGTTGGATACAACTTAGCAATACAACAACCACCTATGGTCACTGAACCTTTGACAAAGGAGGCAAGAATGGGAAAAAGACAGTCTCATCGGCCAGTGGTACTGGGAAACTTGAACAGTTGCATGTAAATCAATGAAATTAAAACACACCCTTACACCATGCACAAGAATACAGTCAAAATAGCTTAAAGACTTAAACATAAGACATAACACCATATACCTCCTAGAAGAGTTCATAGGCAAAACATTCTCTGACATATACTGTATGAATGTTTTTCTTAGGTCAGTCTCCAAAGGGAATAGAAAAACTAAACAAACAAATGGGATCTAATCAAACTTATAAGCTTTTGCACAACAAAGGAAACCATAAATTAAATTACAAGACAACTTACAGGATGTGAGAAAAATACTTGCAAACAATATGAGTGAGAAAATATACAAACAGCTCAAACAACTCAACAACAACAAAAAGCAAACAACCCAGTTGAAAAATGGGCAGAAGACCAAAGAAGACACGCAGATGGCCAACAGGCACATAAAAAGATGCTCATCATTGCTAATTATTAGAGAAATACAAGTCAAAACTACAGTGAGGTAGCAGCTCATACAGTCAAACTGGTCATCATCAAAAAGTCTACAAATAACAAATGCTGGTAAGGGTGTGAAGAAAAGGGAACCCTCCTACACTTTGGTGGGAATGTCAGTTCATGCAATCACTATAGAAAACAGTATGGAGGTTTCTCAGAAAACTAAAAGTAGAATTAGCATATGATCCAGGTATCCCACTTCTGGCTATATATATCCAGACAAAACTGTAATTCAAAAAGATCCATGCAAGACTTCTCTAATAGGGCCAGTGGTTAAGACTCTGCCTTTCAATACAGGGGGTGAGGTTCAAACAGTGGTCAAGGAACTAAGGTCCCACATGCTGTGGGGTGTGGCCAAAACAAATTTTGTTAAAGCTACTCACAACTCCTATGTTCATAGCCTCACAATTCACAATAGGCAAGACATTGAAACAATGTAAATATCCATCAACAAATAATGGATGCAGAAGATGTGGAACGGAATACTACATGCACAATGGAATACTACTCAGCCATAAAAAAGAGTGAAATAATGTCAGTTGCAGCAACATAGATACAACTACAGATTATCATACTATGTCAGAAAGAGAAAGACAAATACCACATGATATCACTTACATGTAGAATCAACAAGATACAAATGAACCTCTCTATAAAGCAAAAACAAGCTCAGAGAACAAACTTGCAGTTGCCAAGGGGGAGGAAGATTAGGGGAGGGATGGACTGGAAGTTTGAGGTAGATACAAACAATTACATATAGAATAGATAAACAACAATGTCCTGCTGTATAGCAGAGAGAACTATATTCAGTATCTGAGATAAACCATAACAGAAAAGAATATTTTAAAGGTATATATGTGTATAACTGAATCTCTTTGTGGTACAGCAGAAGTTGACATAACACTGTAAATCAACTATACTTCAATAAACAAAAACTATACTTCAATTTTTTTTAAATTCCATTCACAATACCACCAAAACAAATAAAGCGCTTAGGAATAAATTTAACAAAATAGGTGTAAGGCTTATAAACCGACAATAATAAAACATTGAGGAGATTAAGTAAAGATGATTAATTAAATGGGGAGACATTTATAGTTCATGACTGAAGTCATATTCATGATGGAAAGACTGAACATTGTCAAAATAGCAATTCTTCCCAAAATGAGCAATACATCAATCTAGCAGGCATTAATCAGAAAATAACAAACTGATTCTAAAATTCACATGAATATGCAAAGGACCTAGAATTGCAACAAAAATTAAAAAAAAAAAAGTTGAGGGACTTACACTAGCTTCAAACCTTATACAAAAGATACAATAATCAAAACAGTGTGGTATTAGCACAAGTATAGTCTACAACAGCTAAATTAAACTGAATTATGAGACAAAAGCAAATCTTTAAATTTATGGTCAATTTATTTCTGATAAAAGTTCAAAGACAATTAAATGTAAAAGGTATAGGCTTTCTAACAACTGAATATATACATTCAAAACTAAACTTAAACTATTAGTTCACACCATAGACAAAAAAAAAACTAACTCAAACTGGATCAGAGACCTAGATGTAACAACTAAAATTTTTAATTTCTTAAAAAAAGCAATGGCAAGAATCTTTATGACTTTGGTTGAATAAGAGGTTCTTAGATACAACACCAAACTTACAATATATTTTTATTTGGTATTTTGAGGGTCATCAAAATGTAAAATGCATGCACATTACCAATAAGTCACCAATAAGAATTTTGTGAAATACACTTAACACTAATATGTCAATTATACCTCAATAAAACAAGGGAGGAAAGTCCCTAAAATGAGATAAAAATATTTGCAATTACATATAAGATATATTTCCAGAATATATAAAGAAATTTTATAATTCAAAAATAAGGCAAAAAAGATAATTTTTAAATAGACAAAGTATTTGAGCAGATATTTAACCACAGAAGATAGATGATATAAGCTTAGCTTAATAAGCTCATGAAAAGATGTTCAGCATCATTAGTGATTAGAGAAATGCAGGTTAAACCACAATAACATAATATAACACACTCAACTAGAGTGACTGTAATCAAAAAAGACAGTATCAGCTGGTGAGAGTGAGGAAAAACAAGAACCTACAAGCCTTGCTTGGGGCAATGTAAAAGGGTACACCCAATTTGGAAAACCATTCCTTGTGAAAGCTGCTCAGTTGTGTCTGACTCTTCATGACCCCGTGGACTACAGCCTGCCAGGGTCCTCTGTGCATGGAATTCTCCGGGCCAGAATACTGGAGTGGGTAGCCATTCCCTTCTCCAGGGGATCTTCCCAACTCAAGGATCAAACCCAGGTATCCTGCATTGCAGGTGGTTTCTTTTTACCATCAAAGCCACAGGGAAGCCCCAAGAAAATTGAAGAGGGTAGCCTATCCCCTCTCCAGCAGATCTTCCCAACCCAGGGATCGATCCCGGGTCTCCCACATTGCAGGCAGATTCTTTACTGTCTGAGCCACCAGGGAAGCCCATAGTTTGGGGGTATTTTTTAAGTAAAACATTCCATAGTTTTTTTTTTTTTTTTAAGTGAAACATAAACCTGCCCTTCGACCCAAGAGTCACATTCCTTGGAATCCATGTGCAATATCTGAAAATATATGCCCACACAAAGACATGTATTTGATTGCTCATAACAGTATTATTCATAAAAGCCCCAAATTAGAAATAACCCAAATGTCCAAATACTGGTGAGTGAACAAACAAATGTGGTATTTCCATAAAACAGATAACTATTCCTCAAGTAAAATGAAAGAACTACCGATGAAACATGCTACAACATGGATAACAATGGCTAAAATAAAAAATAAACTTCTAAAACAGTATACTGACTGAAACAAGCCATATAAAAAGACTACAAACAGTATGATTCTTTTTTGTGAAATATGTAGTAAAAAGGCAAATTTATAGAGACAGGGGCAATCAGTGATTACCTTGGCCTGGGATTTTGAGAGAGGATTTAATGCAAACAGGCATGAAGGAACTTAGGTGAAGATGTTCTAAAACTGGCTATATTGATGGCTGCCCAACTCCATAAGTGTATTAATAATCACTAAACTGAAAACAGAAAAATTAACATCACCTATAAGGAAAAAATGGCTATGATATGTCTCCAGAGAAAGACATAGGATCACTTAGTGGTGTTCAAAAACATTTAACTTAAAGTAATTGACTTTCAATATTCCTTGTCTTGAGGAAACATCATAGAATCCCAAATAACTACCTATAATTTTCAAAAGTTTTAATAGCTTGAAAAACATCAAAAGGCTAGCAACTGTCCCACATAAAAGTTAATGAAGGAGACATGACACCTGAAAGCAATACATGATCCTGACCTGCATCTTATAGGCCAACCTGCAGAGGGCAGATTGGACGAAAGCTGTCAAATGGTACAAACTTTCAGTTATAAGATAAATAAGTACTACAGATGAAATGTATAACATGATAAATATAATTAACACTGCTTATGTTATACATGAAAGTTGTTAGGAGAGAAAATTCAAAAAGAGTTCTCATCACAAAGAAAATTTTTTTTTCTATTTCCTTAGTTTTGCATCTATAGGATATGAGGGATTTTTCTCTAAACTCACTGTGGTAATCATTTCATGATGTATATAAGTCAAATCATTATGCTGTATACCTTAAACAGTGTTGTGTGTCAATTAATATCTCAATAAAGCTTAGGGGAAAATACTAATAAAATTAAAATTTTTTAAAGTAGATACAAAGATATATAGATTGAGATATATTTAAAAAGGACATTATTGGTACAGTTAACAAAACTGGAAAATGGACTGCAGATCAAAGTATGGCATCAATGTCAAATATCTTTAATTTAATAAATGTTCTAAACATATATAAGAATATTCTTGTTAGCAAATATAAACTGAATTAACCTGAGGTAAAGAGTCCTAATGCATAAAACTTACTAATGATTAAAGAAAATAAAATATATATATATATCTCATCACATACCTCCTGTGATCTTTCTGAGAAACAGAAATAAAGACTAATAAAGCAAGTGAGGCAAAATGTTAAAAGTTAATAAAGGATAAATGGAAGTTCTTTATATTATTTTTGCAATGCTTCCATAAGTTTGGGATTATTTTAAAATAAAGCACTAAAAGTTCAATAAAACAGCAAGAGACCAATACTTATTTGACATGACATTTATTTCTGAGCAACAGCCAGTATCATGCTGAATAGGCAGACACTAGAAGAGTCCCACCAAAGTCTAGAATAGAAAAAGATGCCATTTTCCACTAGTATTTGACATTGTATTGGAGATACTAGCCCACGGATTAGACAAGAGACAGGAATTAGATGTTTACAGTTTTGAAAGGAGGGAAAATAAGACCATTTGCAGAATGATGATACAACCATATGATTGTAAATATAAAAAATAACTGAGAAAAAATCCCATAAGAAAGCTGAATACAAAATTAATATACAGAAATTACTGCCTTTCACTTATAACAGAGAAGCCCAAGTATTCAGTTAAAAACAAGCCAAACAAATTGCTATTTAGCTCCAGCTTCGGTTTCAGCCTCAACATTTAAAAGCCCAAATAACTACTTTAAGGACAGTTTTGCCATTCTTAAAATGGTATGACATTAATGATCTTGTGATCACATAGTCCGTCATCACACCTAATCAGTGGAATACTTCAATAATAACAATGCTATTCACTCCTCAGTAACGTGTTTGGGTAGTAACAGAAAGCACAGCCTAATAAATCAGAATTACTGTGAGCTAAGCAGAAAGTGAGTGGGCCACTATCATCATTCTGCTTCAGGCAAAGACAAAGGTGTATAAGAGATATTTGAAGTTGCCTTTTCTTATACAACGTTTTCATATAAAAGCCAGTATTGCACACTGGCAAAGGTCTCTCCAATAACAGAAAGAGTTAATATATTTTGTGGATAACAATTCCAAATAGCAACAAGCTCTAACATTTTTCAGGAAAAAAAAAAACACAATACTTTGCCATTTCAGGAAGAAAACAAATCCCCTGTGTTATGTGTGTAAATACATTAAAAAAGATCTTGTCACATCACTACTGGATTGGGAGCTGATGGAGTACAGCTTTAACTATGCTATTTAGATTTTCTAAAATATGTAACCAGGTGTTATTCCTGAAGTGAATAAAAATAAATAAGAATGTTTAAAAACTAGTTATGCATTCTTAGAGAATAACCCATTGCCCCTCATTAGTGCCAATGTCAAGAGAACTGTCAGGCCTAGAGCTCTGGACCTGAGTGGCTCAGAGTCTTAAATGAAGGAAGAAAGCATTCACAGTACTCAGATGCCCAATGCTGAGAAAACTCCTGAGTTCTACTTGGTGATGTCCATCTTTTGCCTGGCTTCCTGTACCCAAGTTCCCTCACTCTTCTTCCCTAAATGGGACAGCAGCCACCCTGTACCCTACCCAGAACCAGGATTTATTTGCTAATTCTGCACCACAGAGGTTGAAGCAGTTCATACTGACTGGATATTCCATGTTGATCGATACCAAGAAAGCCCAACGAGTGGGCCTGATAATGTACCCCTTTGGGTTTCTCAAACAAAAATGAGGCAGAATGAAAGATATTTAATCTGGTGTAAGCCATTCCTGAATTATACAGATTTTATGCCATGAAAACACCTAGAAAAGTACTTTCTAACAGATCAGACCCCTTTTTAGGATGAAGAAGAAAATGATAATGATATTATTTACCATGCATTACCATGTGTCAGGGATTGTTCAAGAGACTGAAAACAGCCCTGACAATGTCAAGTGGGAAAGACATACTATAAACATTATAAACTGTTCACTAAACACTCCACCAGGCTCCAAGAACATCTTATGTACATTATTTCACAACCCTCTGCACGGTAGATGGCACTCTCCCCACTTCACATGTAAGGAAACTCAGGTTAGTGAAGGTGAAATGACTTGCCCATGATCACTCAACTAGAAAGAGGCTGAGCAGAAGAGGAAATCGGGTGCATCTATGCCAGGTCTCCAGTAATCGTCTTTGTCTCAATCCAGGTCCTCATTCCCTTGGAAGGGAAGCTCACAGTGAGGACTCACTGAGGTCTGGACAATGAACCCAGATATGAAACTGCTGATGTCAGCAGAGCAGCAGACACAGGGGGCACCAGCTAAGGGCTGGTAACTCCGCATTCAAAACTGCAATGCCCATTATGCCAGGAGCCCCGAGCCCCACCAGATGTCCTGGCCAGCTCTCAGTTGTTCCCTCTGTCTCTTAGAACATGGAACATCCACACTCACTCTCCTGAACGGAGCCCCCACTATTCCCAGACCATGGAGTATTCAAAGATCACCAAAAGAACTCTCCAGCACCAAAGTTGTTGTTTCCTGCAAGTTCCCATTCTTTCCCTCCCCACCCCACCTTCTGTGCAAATAAAAGTAGCAGGGCAGATGCTCCTATTGCTTGGGAACATAGAGGTTGGTGACAATGGCATCCACCTTCACCTTATGGGAACTCAGGAGGGTCCCTCAACACTGATGTAGAGCTGGCCCAGGTTCTACCAGCCACAGCCCAGACCGAAGTCACCACCACAGGGAATTTCTTAGCCAGTAGCCAAGAACACCAGAAAGCCAGCCATAAACTCGGATGCGGGCCAGAAGTGCAGAGAAAAGCACTGAATTTAAGCCCAGGAAGTTTCAGTTCCCTTTATGACTTTGTCACCAATAAGCAGGGGCCTGACTTCAAGCACAAACTGCCCTCTCCTAAACACCTCAACTGCTGAATGAAAACAAGTTTAGTGATCTTAAACTTTGGTATAACACAGAATCTTTGTGGAGGTACTTAAAAAGAATTCCTCCATCCATGACTTCAGGAACTCTGTTCAGTGGTTCTGGGATGGGGCAAAGAATCTGCATTTCACAGTAACTGGCCAGAGAAGGCTGGTTGTCACCCAATTCACACACCAGTGGTTTAAATGAGCATCAAGAGAGGCCTGATTTAAACAGAATTCTGTATAAAGGAATGCTATGCAGCCCTCAAAATGAGAACACATAAGCTATTTTGTTAAAAAAAAAAAAAAGAGTGAGCGATCACATGGACATGGGTGGAAGGAAATCCGTTGAGGCCATATGACGTTGTTGCTGCCGCTGCTGCTGCTAAGTCGCTTCAGTCCTGTCCAACTCTGTGCAGCCCCATAGACGGCAGCCCACCAGGCTCCCCCATCCCTGGAATTCTCCAGGCAAGAACACTGAAATGGGTTGCCATTTCCTTCTCCAATGCATAAAAGTGAAAAGTGAAACTGAAGTCACTCAGTTGTGTCCTACTCTTAGCGACCCCATGGACTGTAGCCCACCAGGCTCCTCCATCCATGAGATTTTCCAGGCAACTCCATCCATGAGATTTTCCAGGCAACTCCATCCATGAGATTTTCCAGGCAACTCCATCCATGAGATTTTCCAGGCAAGAGTACTGGAGTGGGGTGCCATTGCCTTCTCCGATATGACATTGTTACCTATCCTGAAATCATTATTGGATGTTTTCATCCATTAATACTGGAGAAGCTGAGCCATACCTTCCCTTGGTCACCAAGATCCGCAGCATAGATTCACCTTTGAACTGATCTTCAAATCAAAGCGCCGTCCTCTTCATTATCTTGAGGGGAGCCTGACGTCTCACACTCAGCTAGGCTAGTTTCTGGCTCCTGAGTAAACTGGTTCGTCCTTCGGCAAGACGTTTCATCAACAGAAAATTGCGCTAAAACGGATACACCTCTCCCATGTAGTTTACGTCAAAATTAGAGACAGTAAACTCAGTTCGGGCTTCCCAGCTGGCTCAGCGGTAAAGAATCCGCCTGCAATGCAGTAGCCGCAGGAGACATGGATTCGATCCCTGGGTGGGGAAGATCCCCTGGACGGGGGACCTTATTCCAGTGGAGAATCCCATGGACAGCGGAGCCTGGCGGGCTTGTCCACAGGGTCGCAGAGTCGGAGACGACTGAAGCGACTTAGCAGGCACACAAACTCTTGGTTCAGTTAATGGAAATGTAAAGATAACTATCGTCATGCTAACTATATATCGTGATAGATATATAAGCTAATCCTGCAGGGGTTGCTATTAAGACACTCAATTCTAACATCGCTTTTCCTTTTTCAACTCCGCTGCAAGGATCTGACAGTCATTGACAACACAGGCAAACAGAGGCTTAAGGATGTTATCCAAAACCTGCTTCCCTCCAGGCTCAGCTGGTAAAGAATCCGCCTGCCACGTGGGAGACCTGGGTTCGATCCCTGGGTTGGGAAGATCCCCTGAAGAAGAGAAAGGCTACCCACTCCAGTATTCTGCCCTAGAGAATTCCACATGGGGTCACAAAAAGTCGGACACGACTGAGTGACTTTCACTTTCACTTTCTAAAACCTCACCTCACTATTGGACCAAAAGAAGATAAAAGGTCACTGCCAGGGCGAGGTCTCAAGGGACGAGGGAACTACATCTCAGGGTCCTGGTGCAGCATTCCTCTAGTGGGACTTGAAATTTAGTCGGTTTTCCGGTTAAGGCTTTCCGCTTCTGAGGTCAACACGAGGAAAGCCAAACTCTTGACCCAGGAAGCCTAGTCTTAGAGCTGCATGATTGCTCCGCCCCCTTCAGGCCTATAAAAGTATTTGTCTACCTTGAACTACCCACCACAGCTACAGCTCTTGCGCAACACAGACGCCTCCATTTCTGTGGGCGGAGCCTGAAGGGGCAAGGATTAACGTGAGGCTGCTTTCCGACTCAAGTTCCGCCGGCGTCACTCACGTCATCCTTTGCCCTCCGCTGTGCAAACCGGTCCATGTGAGGTGCGGAAAGCTCAAAGACGCAAGGCCAAATCCAGCAGCTCCCCTAGACGCCAGGACTGAGTGACTCCCCAGAGGCAATCCCAGAGTTCCGAAGACTCGTTCCTCGTCCCGCGGTCCTGCGCCTCACCTCCCCGCGTCGGCCTTGCCTGTCAAGCGGAGTGTCATTACCTGTAGGACAGAACCCTTCCTCTCCCCAGGCCCGCGGCGACATTGAAATGATGGGCAGCCGGCCCCACAGCCCCAGCGCTTCCTCTGCAGACCAATGGGAACAGCAGGCCGAAGGGTCCGGCCCTGCCAAGCGCCGTCGAACGGAGGAGCCCGCGGACCACGAGTTCGAGGTAGCACCCAGAGTGGACAACGTGATGGGGACCCCAGACATGGGAGGGCTCACCTCCCTGGTGATTCTGGCCGACGGCTATGCCCTGCATCTGCCCCTGGACGAGGTCGACCTGGTGCTGGAGCCCGAGCCCACATCCGTGCTGCAAGTTTCTCTTGGGGATCACACCCTCATACTGATCCCTGGAGCCCTCCTGGGCTCGAGCAGCGAACTCCTAGAAGGGGAGAGCCACTCGGCCCTTGTTCTGGAACACGGCTCTTTCCTGAACGCTCCTGGGGAATGCACCACCCTCGAGCAGGGATTCTATGGACCTGTCCCAGAGATCGCTGGCCAAGAAGAGGTCTGTGAGGAGGACGCAGACGCTGTGTTCCTGCCGGCTGGGATGAATGCAGCCGCCAGCTCAGTTGCTGGGCTCCTCCTTTCGCCTAGAAGGGCATCCGACCCAGACCTCTTGGGCCTAGTCCCAGAGCCCTGGCCTCAGGCGCCCAACCCTACTCCAGAGAGAGGCTCTCCTCACCACCAAGACAACCTAGACTTGCACGTTCCAGAGTTCTTTCCCGACTCACCACTCCAACCTCTACCTCCCTCTCCTTGTCCAGGTTCTCACGAGCGCCCCCAACACCCTCCTGTTCCTGCTCGAAAGGCCCAGAGACGCCTGTTTCAAGAATGAACTTCCTCCCACAATTCTTAGCCACCGGCTGGGACCAGGATTGACTGTTCTGGTGACTGCTGTGTGTATGTTGCCCACCCAGCCAGAATCACAAGGCCGTGATGCGTTTTGGATGCACGCTGTCTTGCAGAATTTTGCAGCAGTTGCAAAATTTACATCTAGCTGGCTAGATCCCTGGGAAGGAAGCTCACCTGGGCAAAGAAAAGCCTCTTGAAACACAGCGTGCTTTAAGACAGCTACTTAGGTTTTTCTCTAGGGAGGTCACCCCTAAGCAGCTCTACGCCTCCCCCCCAACCCAACCCTATTTCTCTTCAAAGTCAAGTGCCAGCACTTTTCTTTAAAATGCCATCCTTTCCCAGGCACCCTACGACTGCCCCTCCCCCTTGTTCTCCCCCCAGTAGAGTAATTACTAGATGTGTCTTGTTCAATGTAGTTTTTGGCCCTAGTGTCCCAACTTTTCTAGATGGTGGCTCTAGCCCGTTTGGGGGATCTAGCCAATTGTTGTATGTGCACAAATGTTTGTTGGATACAAAACAGGGAATGGGGGACCATGATTATGGCCCTTCTTTTTGAATGACTAGGTTGGCAAGTGGTTTACTTCTATTGCTAGCTTTGTAAGGGTAGTTTCCAAAAAGAACCAACTGTTTTTCATTTTTCTTACATACTTTTAATGCAATTCTGTTGTCATGGAAAAGTTTCTAATTCTAAAGATTCTGTGTTTTTTTGTACTTGTAAGATCCCAAAAATGTTTGTACATTGCTACTGGCATATAGAAAAAATTTGCTCTTATGTTGGTCTGGTATCCAGAAAAATTATTTAATTTCTGCAATCACTTATCTGTAAATTCTTATGCTTGACTGATAAAGATAATATCTTTATCAGATAATAATAAAGATATATCTATCTTTATAGATATTTTTTGTGCTAAGTTGCTTCAGTCATGTCCAATTCTTTGCAACCCTATGGACTGTAGCCCTCCAGGCTCCTCTGTCCTTGGGATTCTCCAAGCAAGAATACTGAAGTGGATTGCCATGCCCTCCTCCAGAGGATCTTCCCAATCCAGGGATCAAACCTACATATCTTATGTCTCCTGCATTGACAGGAGGGTTCTTTACCACTAGCACTATCCTGGAAGCCCAAGAAAGTGTTAATCACTCAGTCATGTCCGACTCTTTGCAACCCCATGGACTGTAGCCCTCCAGGCTCCTCTGTCCATGGAATTCTCCAGGCAAGAATACTGGAGTAGGTTGCCATGGCCTCCTCCAGGGGATCTTCCAAACCCAGGGATCAAACCTGGGTTTCCTGCATTGTAGGCAGATTCTTCACTGTCTGAGCCACCAGAGGGCTTATCTTTATAGATATATCTATATCTATCATATATATGTAGACATATCTCTATATCTATCTTTATGGATCATAGTATCTCCAAATAATGATAGTACTGTCTCTTCTTTTATTTTTTGACAAGCTTCTTACATCTTATTTTTCTTTAATTTTTTTTATTGGCTATTACTTCAAATACAAATTGAACGGTATGGTTAATATTGTCATCCTTTGTTTTTAGGAAGTATAGTTGATTTACAATGTTAGTTTTATATATACAACAAAATAATTCAGTATTTTTATGGATTATATTTCATGTGACATTCTTACAAAATAATGACCATATATCCTTGTGCTGTATAATATGTCCTAGTTGCTTATCTATGTTATACATAGTAGTTTGCTTCTCTCTTGCTCTCTCTTTGGCTACACTGGTCTTATTGCTGTGAGCAGGCTTTTCTCTAGTTGTGATGCATGGGCTTCTTATTGTAATGGCTTCTCTTGTTGCGAAGAATGGGCTCTAGGCACATGGGCTTCAGTAGTTGTGCAGCATGAGCTTGGTTGTTTCACAGTATGTGGGATCTTCCCTGACCAGGGACTGAACCAGTGTCTCCTGCATTGCAACGTAGATTCTTACCCACTGGACCATCAGGGAAGCCCCAATTTGTTTCTCTTAATCTCATACCCTGTCTTTACCCTCTCCCCACTGTTAAACCACTGGTTTGTTCTTTATATCTGTGAGTCTGTTCCTGTTTTATTATATATATTTAGTCATTTTATATTTTTAGATTCCACATATAAGTGGTAACAGAGTATATGTCTTTCTCTATCTGACTTATTTTATTATGCATAATGCTTTCTAGGTCCATCCACATTGTTGCAAATGGTAGGATTTCCTTCTCTTTGTGGCTGAGTGACATTCTCACATCTCCTTTATTAATTCTTCTAAAATGGAGAGATGACAGAATGATTCAGCCCTGAAACATTAGATGGAGACAACTAAGTAGTTATATATTAAAAACTTGAATCCCCAGATCTCTTTTAATCTTTGGCCTACAGAAGTGGCCCACCACTCTATGAAAACTTGCACATCTACCTTGCTCGAAGATGATGCAGAAGCCTCTGCCTGGCAAGGCAACATGGCACCAACCTCATTTACACCCATCCCCTCTCTTTGCCACCAGATGGTAACTAAAGTTAAGCATAATATGATACAATAGAAAATCAGAAGGTTCAAAGCAATGGGTATGGTACACTGATATAATACCTAAAGTAGAATAATATATCAGCTAGTGGGGGTGTGGAAGGGCCTACAGGGACACTGTAATAACTAACCAAAAGTAATGTGCTGGGGAGGCACAAGCATCATGAGTTCAGTGGGCCAGGGTTGGCCAGTGATGGCAGGAGATGCCATTAAGAAGCTAGACTCCTTGGTAGCCTTTGATCTGAGTGACTGACTGTACAAACTAACAGTGACCAGACCACTTACGACAACAAAATTCTGACCCACAAACTGTGTAGCAAGCAGCCCAGAAACAAAACCATAAGCCCTGTTGTAACTAGCCCCAATGGTCAAGATTTTGTCAACAACTGCCAACTTCCCTAATTTTCATCCCTCTTTCTGGTAGTCCAGACGGTAAGGAATCCCCCTGACAATACAGGAGAAGCAGGTTCAATTCCTGGGTCAGGATGATTTCCCTGGAGGGAATGGCTACCCACTCCAGTATTCTTGCCTGGAGAATTCCATGGGCAGAGGAGCCCCGCAGGCTACAGTCCACGGAGTTGCAGAGTCAGACACAACTGAGCAACTAACACTTTCTTTCTTCTTTCCAACTCAGGACCATTTTAAGAAAGTCAAATATATTATGCTTAAACTGCAAAATCCACAAATCAAATCAATTGTATAGGATTCCCTGCATCTAGTTAGCCTGCCTCTAGCTTTCCCCTGCCAATAACCTCTATTCAAACACAACAGAAGCCCTCCCTTTTTACACTATAAACCTTTCTCACTCCCTTACCTGCCTATCAGCTCTCAAATGCAAGTGACAGGGCTGACTCTCTTGCTATATGTCAAGCTCTGAATAAGTAGCCCCTACTTGTCCTACTTTGAGCAGCCTTAGTTCACATTCAGTTTTCCTGGGGTCCCAGTGAGGCAGTCTCCATTCCCCACGGCCATAACTCTCAGCCTTGGACTAAGTGTGGTATTCACAGAACACCTTGTGTGTAAGCTACTCTCAGCTTATCGTGTCCACACCAATGTGTAAAGTCCATGGCATGTCTGAAGTCTCTCATTGCATTGAGTTCCTTAGCTATTTATTCTCATTTGGGTACCAGGTTTTGTTACTGGTTCTGCTTATTTGGCATCGTTGGTGACATCCAGACATTCATTTTAAGGCCCTTTAGTTCTCTTTCATGATTCCATTTTCTGCTATGCTGAATAAAAATCTTGTCCATCACAAGGAAGGGAATCACTGGGCAGAACACAAAATTGTGTCCTATAAGCCTGCTGTTCAAGTCAACCTCACAATCTTGTGAGTTTGAAGTTCTCCTCAGACTGGCATCCATTTGCACATACTTGGCAGTTGAGTCTTCAATAAAACCAGATGAGGTTCTCTTCTCAGTTTCTTTTGCCTTGAAAGTTTGGCTTTAATCCTAAAAGAATTTTCTCTTTGGTGTCAGGCGGTAGAGTCTGCATTCAGAGAAGTCATGTTGGGACCTAAGTCACAGGGTGCTCAAACACCACCTTTACCCACCATTACCAACTCTTACAGGGTAGTTGAAGTGTTGAACTTCTGCTTCTGCTCTTCCAGAAAAGATGTGCGCTTCTTCCATGTCGTCTCATTCAATTCCTCATTCCTATGCCTATCTCTAAGTGACATAACTTCACTAAAGAAGACCTGACATGAACAAAGTTGTTCATTTGAGAGGCTCCTCCAATAAGATGGAAGATTTCTCAGTTTCAATGGGCAGCATATTTTGATTTGGTATAAGGAGGTTTCCACACAAAACTCTGAATCAAAAGTTGCTTCATTAAAACATTCTCTAGCCAAAGCTAATGACCAATTTGAAAAAAAAAAAATCTAAACTAAACTTACTTCTCTATTAAGTCCTCCAGTTGCCTTTCCTAGACATCAATCTACCTCTTCTCCTGCCATTCTCTCTCCTTCTGAACTTCCACTGACTCTTCTTTCCAATTCCCCTTGTCCAGGTGCCCAAAATGCGATCTGCCTCTGAAGATCCAGGCACCAGGTATTCAGACAACTTCAGAGTTTAAACCTTGGACCTGAGCTTAACTAGGAGTTATTTGTAAGAGTTCCTCTAAATCATGACAAAACCAACAAATATTCATGGAAGAATTTAGCATTCTTTTGGATGCATAAGCCCCAGGATTATCTGACACATATTACTTATGCATGTATTGGTCAGAGCTGCCAGTGCTTATTTCTGGATTCAGAGAAGACTGAATTGATCCAGGAAAGGGCATTCAGGATCTCTCTTACTACAGTAAATTTAAGGATTTAATAACAAACTTGAAAAGTTGTGTGCTGCTGCTGCTGCTAAGTCGCTTCAGTCATGTCTGACTCTGTGCGACCCCAGAGACGGCAGCCCATCAGGCTCCCCCGTCCCTGGGATTCTCCAGGCAAGAACACTGGAGTGGGTTGCCATTTCCTTCTCCAATGCATGAAAGGGAAAAGTGAAAGTGATCCAAAAGTCTACAAGCAATAAATGCTGGAGAGGGTGTGGAGAAAAGGAAACCCTCTTATACTGTTGGTGGGAATGCAAACTAATACAGCCACTATGGAGAACAGTGTGGAGATTCCTTAAAAAACTACAAATAGAACTGCCTTATGACCCAGCAATCCCACTGCTGGGCATACACACCAAGGAAACCAGAATTGAAAGAGACACCTGTACCCCAGTGTTCATCACAGCACTGTTTATAATAGCCAGGACATGGAAGCAACCTAGATGTCCATCAACAGACGAATGGATAAGAAAGCTGTGGTATATACAATGGAGTATTACTCAGCCATTAAAAAGAATACATTTGAATCAGTTCTAATGAGGTGGATGAAACTGGAGCCAATTATACAGAGTGAAGTAAGCCAGAAAGAAAAACACCAATACAGTATACTAATACATATATATGGAATTTAGAAAGATGGCAATGATAACCCTATATGCAAGACAGCAAAAGAGACACAGATGTAAAGAACAGACTTTTGGACTCTGTGGGAGAGGGAGAGGGTGGGATGATTTGGGAGAATGGCATTGAAACATGTATACTATCATGTAAGAAACGAATCACTAGTCTAGGTTCAATACAGGATACAGGATGCTTGGGGCTGGTGCACTGGGATGACCCAGAGAGATGATATGGGGAGGGTGGTGGGAGGGGGGTTCAGGGTTGGGAACTCATGTACACCTGTGGTGGATTCATGTCAATGTATGGCAAAACCAATACAGTATTGTAAAGTAAAAAAATAGAATTAAAAAATAATTTTAAAAAAGAAAAAAGAAAAAAAAGAAAAGTGAAAGTGAAGTCATTCAGTTGTGTCTGACTCTTCGCAACCCCATGGACTTCAGCCTACCAGGCTCCTCCGCCCATGGGATTTTCCAGGCAAGAGTACTGGAGTGGTTTGCCATTGCCTTCTGCCTGAAAAGTTGTGTAGAGTCTCCTAAAAAAACAAACCTGAACCATTTCCAATAAAAATCAATACAACTGCTACTCTTTCTACATTAAACCCTGCTACCTTTGCTCAGCCACTTCCTTGACATAGGTGTACCACACAGGTTGTTGGTATTTTAAATAAATCACAGATTTCCCTATCTCTCAGCCTTTATATGTAACCTTTCCTTCCTGCTCTGTGATAACACTCTTGCAAATTTAAGAAGGTAAAGCTTTCATTACTCATAAAATTATTATATATTAAAAGCACACCAACGGGACTATTTCTTGAAATTTCAGAAGACTGTCTATTCATAATCAATTGTATTTGTTCTGAATATATCTTTTGTTTTCTCACTACATGACACATAGCCCTGATAAAGATCTGGACACCACACCTGAGCTTGCAAATCCAGCTAGAAATTTCACTGACATATGAAAAATAATTGGGGCAGAACCTATTAAAGTCCAGACACATTCTACCGAACCATTATCCAAACTCCTCCTGATATCTCCTGAATCCAAAGAAAGAGCTCAAACATATAGTTGAATGCTTTACATACAAAGGTCTTTCCATACACTGCCCTGTAACACTCTCTTTCTGTAAGAAAAGAATCCAAACAATTTGTTCAAGACCTTAAGACCACAAAACAGATATACCTCACTTTCTGACAGAAATTAACCCAAACACCAGCCTTTCACCAATTCCACCTGAGGGCACTTGCTTCACTCTAATGAACCTGTGTCCTGTCTTTTTTCAGTGTGCCTCTGGACCAAAACAGTCAACACCTTTTTGCCTTTACCTGGAGAGAACAAAAATATACCTGGACAGTCATGCCCCTGGAGTACACTGCAGCCCCCTTCTATTTTTTACCTGGTCCTTGATCAAAACTTAAAAGATGCAAATTTCCCTTGTGATTTAGTCCTAACACAATGTGTAGATAATCAACTTTGTTCAAAGGACAAGAAAGCCTATAAAATTCCACTGACTTGCCCCACCCTTAGCAAAAGAGGGACATAATGTTCCAAACATAAGTTATTTTTGCCAAAACACAGCCCATTATTTAGAGTATGGTGCATCTCAGGAGAGAAAAACATTCTCTCCTGATAGACTAAAGACTATCCAAACATATCCTAGACGCCTTAACAAGAGACAACTGAGTGTATTTCTGCTTTTAACTGAGTATTGCAGACACTATGTGCCAAGTTTCACTGAGACAGAATGACCTCTTTATGAGTTCGCTAAGCATTAAGAGACCCTTTCCTGCAGACTCCAATGTGAAGAGAGCATCTGAAACCTAAATAAAGCTATTTAACTGCCTCTTTCTCTAGTCAGGTCTAACTACTAAAAGCTTGTGCCTATCTGTGCATAAGCAATCAGACATGCCATTGAGATTTTACCTCGACTTGATGAGAACTATCAAAAACCCATTGCTCCAAAAACTAGAAGCACCTAAGATGCCCCTCAACAAGCAGATGAACAGTTAAACTGGGGTATATGCATGTGATGAACTATTACTCAGAGACAAAAAAAGAAAAAGAAACAAATTACCAAGACATGAAAAGATGTGGAGGAAACTTAAGTGAATGAAGCCAGTCTGGAAAGTCTATGTGAATCCAATTATATAACTATCTGAAAATGCTAAAAGGATCAGTGATGCCTGGGGTTTGGAGGGAGAGTGGTGAGTAGGTGGGGTACAAGGGACTTGTAGGGTAAGGAAGATACTCTGCATGCTTCTATCTGGATGGATGATATTATGCATTTGTTAAAACTCATAGGACTATACAACACAGTGAACCTTAATGTAAACTATGGACTTCGGTTAATTATAATACACCTGATGATTTATCAGCTGGAACATGTGTACCATGGTAATACAACATATTAATAATATGGGGGAATGTGTGAGAGAGGAATGAGTGGAAAATGGGAACTCTGTGGAATCTACTCAATTTTGTGTAAACACAAATTTGTCCTAGACATAAATATATTACTTTTAAGGATATGTAATAAGAATAAACCATTTGATAAGTTAACTTCAGGGATATAATTTTTTAATGGACATACATTAAAAACAATTTGATATCCTCACAATATAAAGGAAAGAGGAAACTGCTTAATGCACAGAAAAGGAGGATTTTGTTAGTAGAAGTCTGTCAAAGGCAAGTTTTATACATCACTAAAATGGCCAGTTCAATATTTATCTACCTCCTCAACCTCTAACAAATAACAAACATCCAAAAACATTACTTACTATACTCTTACCCTTGACCCTGTTGGAATGGAATATTATTCAACCTTTAAAAAGGAAAAAAGTTCTTACACACCTTACAACAGGTAATAATACTGAGGACACTATGCTAAGTGAAATAACAGTCACAAAAAGACAAATACTGTATGATTTCACTTACATAAGACATCAAGAACAGTCAGACTCCTAGAAACAGAAAGTAGAATGGTAGTTTCCAGGAAGTGGAGAGAGAAGGAAATGGGGGTGGGGTTGTTTTTGTTAGTTTTGCAAGATAAAAAAGTTATGGACACTGGTTACACAACAGAGTAAATATATTTAATGCTACTAAACTGTACACTTAAAATGTTTAGGGTAGTAAATTTTATGTTATGTGTCTCCTATGAGAGACATGATTTTGTTTAAGACATGTGAGGTTATTTTCAGGTCAAGTGTCACCTGTCTAGGATTACGTTACCCTAGAAAAAGTATAAAATGGGACATAGCCAGGAATGAAAGTTGCATGGGCCCGTTGAAGACATTCAGATAGATTTTTTCCAGTTTTAACTCTCCATGAGATTTGAACAAGTTTTGGTTTTATATGTCTATCTTCAGGATGGGTTAAATCATTCCCTGACTGAACATTCCCTTACAGTTGCTGAAAAGTTGCCAGATATTGTGATTCCAACCCAGAACATACCAGTGACCAAGGTACACACTTTATGAAAACCAATATAAAAGGATTCTGTAAGGCATTCCCTCTTACTCAAATCCCTCTTACTCAAATACTACACTGTCCAGTTCAGTTCAGTTCAGTTCAGTCGCTCAGTTGTGTCCGACTCTTTGCGACCCCATGAATTGCAGCACACCGGGCATCCCTGTCCATCACCAACTCCCGGAGTTCACTCAAGCTCACATCCATTGAGTCGGTGATGCCATCCAGCCATCTCATCCTCTGTCATCCCCTTCTCATCCTGCCCCCAATCCCTCCCAGCATCAGAGTCTTTTCCAATGAGTCAACTCTTCGCATGAGGTGGCCACAGTACTGGAGTTTCAGCTTTAGCATCATTCCTTCCAAAGAACACCCAGGACCGATCTCATTTAGAATGGACTGGTTGGATCTCCTTACACTGTCCGTACCACCCTCAATCTCCTCTTAGCACCAATGACATCTTTAAATTAAAATTAGCAAATCTTTAAGAAATCCTGAGATCCCTTGACCAGTTGTACTCCTGTTGGATCTTATGAGAACCTACTTTTCCACTTCCTTGGGAACACACTGCTTATCCCCCTATGAATTGGTGAATGAAAAATCCATGAATTTAGGAGTTTCTCCTCCAATTCTAAATTATACCCTATTGTATACAGACTCAGAAAAATATTGCAAAAGACTCATACTATACCCAGTTCTGGGGCTTCCCTGGTGGCTCAGCAGTAAACAATCCTCTGGTTAATGTCTGCCAACACAGGAGATGTAGGTTTGGTGCCTGGGTCGGGAAGATCCCTTGGAGAAGGAAATGACAACCCACTCCAGTATTCTTGCCTGGGAAATCCCATGAACAGAGGAGCCTGGAGGGCTATAGTCCATGGGATTGCAAAGAGTCAGACACAACTTAGCAACTGAACAGCATCAGCAGTATACCCAGTTCTAACACCAAGAGGTTAAATCTACCTTCCAACTACATCTTCCTAAAAAGCCTCTTTATGATCTTTAGCCAGAAGATTTTATTTATTAGGAGAGATATCAGGAAAAAAAAAAACTGTTCTTGAACCTGATTGGAAGGAAACTTACCACTTACTGTTACAATAAATATAGCTCTGAAACTCCAGGAAGTTAATACTTATGTTCACATTTCACAAGTGAATCAGCAATTAGGATTCCATAAAATGAAAACTGTACCCAAAACGGGGTGTCAAATTGATGATACTAAGAGTTCCAGAAGTATTCAAACTTTAGAACCAGAAACCACAGGAGTGACATCAGCAAGAAAACAGAACAAGAAGTGCCGGCACTCTTCCCACATTGAAACAATTATGTGATTGCCCCCCATGAGAAAAAGTTTCTTTCTAGAAGCCTTGTAACTAGGTAGAAGGCTGAGAAACCCCAGCAGAGCCCGAGATCAGGGAGGGTACTTTTACAAAGAAGGCCCCCATGGCAGACGCACTGACTATGGTGTAGTATTAGGTTGGTGCAAAAGTAATTGTGGTTTTTGCATTATTGAAATTTGTTATTTAATATTGGAATACATTCTTAAATAAGTGTGGTTATGTTATATGTCATTTTAATATGCATTTCTTGCTTTACATTTTTTGCTTATTATTTGCTGTTTATTTTATATTAATTTTAGAATATGGAAATGATGTTAGACAAAAAGCAAATTTGAGCAATTTTCTTATTTGAGTTCAAAATGGGTCATAAAGCAGCGGAGATAACTCACAACATCAACAACGCGTTTGGCCCAGGAACTCCTAACAAATGTACAATGCAGTGGTGGTTCAAGAAGTTTTGCAAAGGAGACAAGAGTCTTGAAGATGAAGAGTACAGTGGCCAGCCATCAGAAGCTGACAAAGACCAATTGAGAGAATCCTCAAAGCTGATCCTCTTACAACAACATGAGAAGTTGCTGAAGAACTCAGTGTCAACCATTCTATGGTCATTCAGCATTTGAGGCAGATTGGAAAGGTGAAGAAGCTCGATGAGTGGGTGCCTCATGAGCTGACCTCAAATCAAAAATATTTTGAAGTGTCATCTTCTCTTTTTCTATGCAACAACAATGAACCATTTCTCAATCCGATTCTGACATGGGATGAAAAGTGGATTTTATACAACCACCAATGATGACCAGCTCAGTGGTTGGACGGAAAAGAAGCTCCAAAGCAGTTCCCAAAGCCACACTTGCACCAAAAAAGGTCATGGTCACTGTTTGGTGGTCTGCTGCCAGTCTGATCCACTACAGCCTTCTGAATCCTGGCAAAACCATTACACCTGTGAGAAGTATACTCAACAAATCGATGAGATGTACCAAAAACTGCAATGCCTGCAGCCTGCCATTGGCCAACAGAATGGACCCAATTCTTCTCCATGACAACGTCCAGCTGCGTGTCACACAACCAACACTTCAAAAGTTGAATGAATTGGGCTATGAAGTTTTGCCTCCTCTGCCATGTTCACCTGACCTCTCACCAACTGACTATCACTTCTTCAAGCATCTTGCCAACTTTTTGCAGATAAAACACTTCCACAACCAGCAGGATGCAGAAAATGCTTTCCAAGAGTTCATCGAATTCTAAAGCATGGATTTTTAGGCTATAGGAATAAACAAACTTATTTTTCTTTGGCAAAAATGTGTTGATTGTAATGGTTCCTGTTTTGATTAATAAAGATGTGTTTGAGCCTAGATATATTGATTTAAAATTCATGGTCTGAAACCACAATTACATTTTCACCAACCTAATACCAGCTGTATATTCAAAAGGGGTCTCCATCCCTTACTGAGCTTTGTTCCAGCTCCATTTGTCTATAGTCCTCCCACCAACCCCATCCACCAAGGGACACAGGAGAAGTCACTCCATCAGTGCCCCCACTAACAGGCCACTGACCATAGATGCAAATACAAATCCTAAAAGCAGTACTGTAATCCAGCTTCAACTCTGCTTAACCACAGTCTTGTCATTTCCCATCATTAGTGGAAGCCAGTAAAAGAAGGTCTTTATCTTCAAAACCAATCTACAAAGACTAGAAGAGTTTTCCACCTCTTCAAATGCAAAGAATTCAATGCAAAGGTATAAGAATAAGGAAGAATTAGGGAAACATGACAAGACTAAAAGGGAACAAATACAGCTCCAGTTACTGACCTTAAAGAAATGGTAATCCATGAACTAATTGACAAAAAATTTTCAAAATAATCATCTTAAAGAAATTCATTAAGATACAAGAGAACATAGGTAGACAACTAAATGAAATCTGGAAAAAAATACAATAAAAGCTTTGATAAAAAAAATAGAAACCATTAAAAAAATATATTTAAACTGACATCTGAGAGCTAAAGACTATGACAACTAAACTGAAAAATTCAACACAAATCTTCACAGAAGATTCAACCATGTAGAAGAAATAATCAAAAAGAAATTATCTAGTTAGAGAAAAAAAAAGTATAAAAAGAGTAAAGAAAGCATATGAGACTTAGGTGAAATCATCACATGAAATAAGATACACTTAATGGGAGTTCCAGAAGGATAAGAAAAGAGCAGAAGGCTTATTTAAAGAAATAATGGCTGAGAACTTACCAAATCTAGGGAAGGAAGTAGGTATCTTCATTCAAAGCTGAAACGTCCTGATTGGTCCATGATGAGACACATTATAATTAAATTATCAAAACAAAGAATTTTGAAAGCAATTTGTCTTGAACATAGAAGTCCATCAGGGTTTTTTCAACAGAAACATTATAGGTCATGAAAGACTATGATGATATATGCAAAGAAAAAAAAACTGCCAAATAAGAACATTTTACCTGGCAAAACTCTCCTTTATTTGTTTGTTTGTTTGTTTGTTTTTACTTTATTTTACTTTACAATACTGTATTGGTTTTGCCATACATTGACATGAATCCACCACAGGTGTATATGTTTGTATTTTTAATAGTTTTTTTTCCTGTAGTTGACATCTAATCTTCCCACATTGTGATCAGAAAAGATGCTCGAGATGATTTCAATTTTTTTGAAATTACCATATGGAGGCTAAACAACACTTCTGAATAACCAACAAATCACAGAAGAAATCAAAAAAGAAATCAAAAAATGAAAACACAACAACCCCAAACCTATGGGATTCAGTAAAAGCAGTGTTAAAGGGAAGGTTCATAGCAATACAAGGCTACCTCAAGAAACAGGAGAGAAATCAAATAAATAACCTAACTCTACACCTAAAGCAACTAGAAAAAGAATAAATGAAGCACCCCAGGGTTAGTATAAGGAAAGAAATCATAAAAATTAGGGCAGAAATAAATGCAAAAGAAACAAAGGAGACCATAGCCAAAATCAACAGAGCTAAAAGCTGGTTCTTTGAGAAGATAAATAAAATAGACAAACCATTAGCCAGACTCATCAACAAAAAAAGGGAGAAGAATCAAATCAACAAAATTAGAAATGAAAATGGAGAAATCACAACAGACAACACAGAAATACAAAGGATCATAAGACACTACTATCAGCAACTATATGCCAATAAAATGGACAACTTGGAAGAAATGGACAAATTATTAGAAAAGTATAACTTTCCAAAACTGAACCAAGAAGAAATAGAAAATCTTAACAGACCCATCACAAGCACAGAAATCGAAACTGTAATCAGAAATCTTCCAACAAACAGATGGCCTCACAGCTGAATTCTACCAAAAATTTAGAGAAGAGCTAACACCTATCCTACTCAAACTCTTTCATAAAATTGCAGAGGAAGGTAAACTTCCAAACTCATTCTATCAGGTCACCATCACCCTAATACCAAAACCAGACAAAGATGTCACAAAAAAAGAAAACTACAGGCCAATATCACTGATGAACATAGATGCAAAAATCTTAACAAAATTCTAGCAAACAGAATCCAACAACACATTAAAAAGATAATACCTTATGACCAAGTGGGCTTCATCCCAGGGATGCAAAGATTCTTCAATATTCGCAAATCAATCAATGTGATACACCACATTAACAAATTGAAAGATAAAAACCATATAATTATCTCAATAGATGCAGAGAGAGCATTTGACAAAATTGAACATCCATTTAGGATAAAAACGTTCCAGAAAGCAGCCACAGAAGAAACATACCTCAACATAATAAAAGCCATGTATGATAAACCCACAGCAAACATTATCCTCAATGATGAAGAATTGAAAGCATTTCCCCTAAAGTCAGAAACAAGACAAGGGTGCCCACTCTCACCACTACTATTCAACATAGTTTTGGAAGTTTTAGCCATAGCACACAGAGCAGAAAAAGAAATAAAAGGAATCCAGATTGGAAAAGAAGTAAAACTCTCAGTGTTTGCAGATGACATGATCCTCTACACAGAAAACCCTAAAGACTCCACCAGAAAATTACTAGAGCTAATCAATGAATATAACAAAGCTGCAGGATACAAAATTAACACAGAGAAATCCCTTGCATTCCAATACACTAACAATGAGAAAACAGAAAGAGAAATTAAGGAAACAATTCCATTCACCATTGCAATGAAAAAAATAAAATACTTAGTAATAAATCTACCTAGAGAAACCAAAGACCTATATCCAGAAAACTATAAAACACTGATGACAGAAATCAAAGATGACACAAACAGATGGAGAAATATACCATGTTCGTGGATCAGAAGAAATCAATACAGTGAAAATGAGTCTACTACCCAAAGCAATCTATAGATTCAATGCAATCCTTATCAAGCTACCAACAGTATTTTTCAGAGAACTAGAACAAATAATCTCACAATCTGTATGGAAACACGAAAAACTATGAATGGCCAAAGCAATCTGGAGAAAGAATGGAACTGGAGGAATCAACCTGCCTGACTTCAGGCTATACTACAAAGCAACAGTCATCAGACAGTATGGTACTGACACAAAGACAGAAACATAGATCAATGGAACAAAACAGAAAGCCTAGAGATAAATCCACACACCTATGGACACCTCATCTTTGACAAAGAAGGCAAGAATATACAACGGAGAAAAGACAATCTCTAAAGAATGAAACTAGAACACTTTCTAACACCATACACAAAAATAAACCCAAAATGGATTAAAGATCTAAATGTAAGACCAGAAACTATAAAACTCCTAGAGGAAAACATAGGCAAAACACTCTTTGACATAAATCACAGTAGGATCCTCTATGACCCACCTCCCAGAGTAACGGAAAGAAAAGAAAAAAAAAATAACAATTGGGACCTAATTAAACTTAAAAGCTTTTGCACAATGAAGGAAACGATAAGCAAGGTGAAAAGACAACCTTCAGCATGGGAGAAAATAATAGCAAATGAAGAAATTGACAAAGAATTAATCTCAAAAATATACAAGCAATTCCTGCAGCTCAATTCCAGAAAAATAAGAGACCCAATCAAAAAATAGGCCAAAGAACTAAACAGACATTTCTCCAAAGAAGACATACAGATGGCTAACAAACACATGAAAAGATGCTCAACATCACTCAGTATCAGAGAAATGCAAATCAAAACCACAATGAGGTACCATCTCATGCCAGTCAGAATGGCTGCTATCAAAAAGTCTACAAACAAGGAATGCTGGAGAGGGTATGGAAAAAGGGAACCTTCTTACACTGTTGGTGGGAATGCAAACTAGTACAGCCACTATGGAGAACAGTGTGGAGATTCCTTAAAAAATTGCAAATAGAAATGCCTTATGACCCAGCAATCCCACTGTTGGGCATACACACAGAGGAAACCAGAATTGAAAGAGACACATGTACCCCAATGTTCATTGCAGCACTGTTTATAATAGCCAGGACATGGAAACAACCTAGATGTCCATCAGTAGATGAATGGATAAGAAAGCTGTGGTACATATACACAATGGAATATTACTCAGCCATTAAAAAGAATACATTTGAATCAGTTCTGCTGAGATGGATGAAACTGGAGCCGATTATACAGAGTGAAGTGAGCCAGAAAGAAAAACACCAATACAGTATACTAACACATATATATGGAATTTAGGAAGATGGCAATGATGACCCTGTGTGCAGGACAGCAAAAAAGACACAGATGTGTATAGCGGACTTTTGGACTCAGAGGGAGAGGGAGAGGGTGTGATGATTTGGGAGAATGGCATTGAAACATGTATAATATCATGTAAGAATCGAAATGCCAGTCTATGTCTGATGCAGGATATGACACGCTTGGGGCTGACGTGCGAGGATGACCCAGAGAGATGTTGTGGGGAGGGGGGTGGGAGGGGGGCTCATGTTTGGGAACGCATGTACACCTGTGGTGGATTCATGTCAATCTATGCCAAAACCAATACAGAATTGTAAAGTAAAAATTAAAAATAAATAAATAAATTTAAAAAAATAAATAAATAAATAAAGTTTTAAAAATAAATAAATAAATAAAGGATAGAAAAATGACTTTCCCAAACAAAATCCGAGGGAGTTCATCACCACTAGACCTGCCCTATAAGAAGTGCTGAAGGAATTTCTTTAAGTTGAAATGAAAAATATGCTGTCACATAAAAACATTTGAAAGTATAAATTTCACCATTAACTGTAAGAAAAACTATAACCACAGAAATTTGTTATTGAAAATCAATACAGAAAAAAGTAACATCTGCCATCAATTACATAAAGTGGAGGGCAAGGTAAAGTATAGCATTTCTTCAAGCAATGAACTTATACTGGTATTAGCTTAAAACAGACTGCTATAAGATGTTCAATGCAAACACTATGGTAACCATACACACATGCAAAAAAATACACACACACACACAGCAGATACACAAAAGATAGAAAAGAATCAAAGCACACTGTTACAAAAAAAATTATCAGACCGCAAGGAAAGACAAAAAGAAGAGAACTACAAAAACAGAAAACGTTTAACAAAACATCAATAGTAAGTCCTTATCTCTATAATTACTTCAAATGTAAATGGGCTAAACTCCCTAATTAAAACTAAAAGACAGACTGGCTGAATGAATAAAAGAATAAGAACCAACAGTAAGTTGCATATAGGACTCATCTTAGATTTAAGGAAATTCTTAACAAAAGTTGAAAGTAAAGGGATATGAAAGATATTTCATCCAAATGGTAATCAAAAGACACAGGAGTAGCTATACCTATGTCAGAAAAAAAGACATTTTAAAATACCCAACATCAAAGCACCTTCATATATAATGTAGACATTGACAGATGTGAAGGGAGAAATAGATATTAAATAATAATAGTAAGAGACTTCAATATATCTATCTCTATAATGGATAGACCATCCAGTGAGAAAATTAATAAGTAAACAGCAAACAGGGACAACACTATTGACCAAATGGCCTAATATACATATACAGAATTTTCCACCCAACAGCAGAATATATATCCATCTCAAGCACACATGGAACATTCTTTAGCATAGATCACATGTTAAGTCACAAAACAAGTCTTAAAAAAATTAAGCAGATGAAAATCATTCCAATCATGGAATAACACTAGACATCAATAAGAAAATGGGAAATTTTAAAAATACATCAAAACAAAATTAAACATTCTTAAATAGTCATGGGTAGCGGAAATCAAAATGAAGATTTAAAAATACCTTAAGACAAATGAAAACAAATCCACAACATATCAAAATTTATGAAATTTAGCAAAAAATGGTACTAAGAAGTTTATAGCAATAAACACCTGCACCAAAATGAAAACTCTCAAAGAAATATTCCCAACTTCACACACCTAAAAAACTAGAAAAAGAGCAAAGCCCAATGGTAGACAAAGGAAGGGAATAATAAAATTAGAGCAAAAATAAATCAAATAGAGAATAGAAAAACAATAGAAAATCAACAATACTCAGTCGTTCTTTTCAAAAAATAAACAAAATCAACCAACCCTGAACTTGACAAAGGAAAAAGAGAGAAGATTCAGATAAACAAAATCATAAATAAAAGAGGAGATGTTACAATAAATATTTTAGAAATAAAAAAGAACCTCAAACATCTATTACAAATAATTATATACCAACAAATTACATAACCTAGAAGAAATGAATAAATTCCTAGAAACACACAGCACACCCAAAGTGAATCAGGGAGAAATCGAAGGCCTGAACAGACCAATAACAAATAAGGAGACTCAATCAGTAACTGATACTGGTAACAAAGAAAAACCCAATGCAGACAGCTTCACATGTAAATTCTACTGAACATCCAAAGAATTACCACCAATCATTCTTAAGCTTTTTCAAAAAACAGAAGATGGGGGAATACTTTCAAACTAATCTATGAGACTAGCATCACCCTAATACCAAAGCTGGACAAAGACACCACAAAAAAAGAAAATTACATGCCAATATCCCTGATGGATACAGTTGCAAAGATCCTCAATAAAAGACTAACTTCAACAACACATTTAGAGGACTGTGATCCCCTGGAGAAGGAAATGGTAACCCGCTCCAGTATTCTTGCCTGGAGGATCCCATGGACACAGGAGCCTGGTAGGCTATAGTTCACAGGGTCGCAAAGAGTCAGACACGACTGAGCGACTTCACTCACTCATACTATGACTAGTGGGATTTACCCCTGGGATGCAATGATAGTTCAACATATCCAAATCAATCAACATGATACATCACATTAACAGAATGAAAGATAAAGCCATGGGATTATAACAAGTGCAGAAAAGCATTTGAAAAAGTTCAACATCCATTCATGATTTTTTAATCTCAATAATATAGATGGAGAACCAACCTATCTTTCCACAGTAAAGACTATGGATAAGAGTGCACAGCTAACATCATAAACAATGAAGGAAAACTGAAAGCTTTTCTTGGAAGATCCCACATAAGACCAAGATGCTGATCCTCATCACTTCTATTCAACACAGTACTATAAATCTTGAACTAATACAAAGCTGGAGGCATCAAAATTTCTGATTTCAAGAAATATTAAAAATCCACAGTAATAAAAAATGGTACAAATGAACCTATTTACAAAACAGAAATAAAATCACAGATGTAGAAAACTAACTTTGATGGTCACCAAGGGAGAAAGGGGGAAATGATAAACTGGGAGGTTGGGATTGACATATACACACTGCTGCTGCTAAGTCGCTTCAGTCATATCCGACTCTGTGTGACCCCATAGACGGCAGCCCACCAGGTTCCTCCGTCCATGGGATTTTCCAGGCAAGAGTACTGGAGTGGGCTGCCATTGCCTTCTCCGACACACTGCTATATTAAAATAGATAAGTAATAAGAGCCTACTGTATAGCACAGGGAACTCTACTAAATACTCTGTAATGATCTATACAGAAATAGAATCTAAAAAGAGTGGATATATGTATACGTATAACTGATTCACTTGGCTGTATAGCAGAAACTAACACAACATTGTAAATCAACTATAATCCAATAAAAAATAAAAATTTTTAATATACATAATCAAATTATATTTACAGAAAGTAACAACTCTTTTTTTGTTTGTTTTTAACCTATGGAAGATGTATTAACCTTTTTTTGAAGTACAGTTGATTTATATTAGTTTCAGAGGGAAAACAGTAATTCAAATTCTTCATAGACTATACTCCATTTAAAGTTGTTATAAAATATTGGCTATTATTCATTCACCCTACTTTAAAATGTATCCTCGTAGCTTATCTTATACATAGTAGTTTGTACCCCTTAATCCTCTATCACTATCTTATCAGTAACTCTTTCCCTAACACCACCAGTAACTACTAGTTTGTTCTCATATACGTGAGTCTGTTTTTGTTTTGTAATAGTCATTTATTTTACTTTTTTAGATTTCACATATAAGTGATAACATACAGTACTTGTCATTCTCGGACTTTTTCACTAAGTGTGATACATGCCAGGTCCATCCATGTTGTTGCAAATGGCAAAATTTCATTCTTTTTTTTTGATTGAGTAATATTCCATTGTGTGTGCTTGTGTATATATACATATGTTTGTATATGCATGTGTATATATACATATCTTCTTTATCTATTCATCTACTGATGGACACTTGGGTTGCTTCCATACCTTGTCATGGAAAGCAAATAATGTTGCCATGAACATGTATCATCCTTAGTCACAAAGAGTCCAATATGACCTGGCAACTGAACAACAACAACAAAAATGAACACTGGGGTACATGTATATTTTTGAATTAATGTTTTTGCTTTTTTAAGATATACACCCACTCCATACTGTTTTCTGTAGTAGCTGCAACAGTTTACATTACTACCAACAGTGTAGGGGAGTTCTCTTTTCTCCATATTCTCATCAACATTTGTTATTTGTAGTCATTTGATGATAGCCAGTCTGACAGGTGTGAGCTGATATCTCACTGTGGTTCTGATTTGCATTTCTCTGATGATTAGTGATGTTGAACATCATTTCTAGTTCATAATGAGTCATCTAATATACATTAAGTCATCTCTAGATTACGTATAGTACCCAGGACAATGTAAATGCTATGTAAATAGTTGCAGGAGCATGGCAAATTTAAGTTCTTCTTTTAGGAAATTTCTGGAATTTTTTTAATATTTTCAATTCCACAACTGGTTAAATCCAAATGTACTTGAAATTTACTAAGAGTGTCCCCACCCCCTTCAAAAAAACTATGCAAGATAATGTATATTTTGATTACTTTGATTGTGGTGATCATTTCACCCTTATACATATCAAAACATTAAGTTTTATACCTTAAACTTATAAAATATTCATTTTAAAATTATAGCTGGATGTTAAAAAATAGAAGCAAACAGCTGACTTAAAACTTTCAGAACAAACAGGTAATCTCAGACAGTCCACAGTTTCTGCCCAAGACATGAGATCAAGACTCCTAATTCCTGTTTTGTTTTTTGTTTTGCTTACTTATAATCAGTCCTTTTCTCTTTTTCTATGACCCTGGGTGTTATCCACCCATCCTGGACCTTTTTCTTTTTTCTTTCTTCCTTGTTATAATTGTTAGGTCAAAACATACCCATTCAAACACCATTCTTAGATTATCCCAAACAATAGTCACTGTCCTTAATCTTACTGATCATTCTCTATGCCATCAATCAGGCTTCCCTCATATATCAGTTGGCAAATCATCTGCCTGCAATGCAGGAGACCCGGGTTCACTTCCTGGGTTGGTAAGATCCCCTGGAGAAGGAAATGGCAACCCACTTCAATATTCTTGCCTAGAGAATCCCATGGACAGAGGAGCCTGACAGGCTACAGTCCATGGGACCCCAAGAGTCAGACACAACTTAGCAACTAAACCACCACCACCATGCAATCCATCACCAGTTCAGTTCGGTCGCTCAGTCGTGTCCAGACCTCCATTATAAAAAATCTCTGAGAAACTTCAATCTTATCAAGTGAGGCCATAAGAAACAACAGATGATGGGATTTCCACTTTCAACCATATGGACAAATTACCTAGAACAAATCAACCTATGACTTTGCTAGTGCCTGTGTCTCCAGAAAAAGAACAAATTATTGTAATTTATGGATCAGATCCCAGGTAATACTAAACTTGCATTTGACAACCTTGGGTTATCGCCTGAACACTTGTTAACTGGAAGAGACTAACTGAGGTCCAAATTTGCAACCCAGGCTTATATAAGGCCTTGGTTCTGACCTTGTGCTGTGAACTCCTTTTTTCTTAGCTCACCACGAGACCATACTAGATACTACTCCTCGGAGAGGAAGCTCAATCCTGTTTGTCTCAAGCTAATCATCCGACACTTTGGGAACATATTCTGCCACTTCTCTGTACACTGAGAACCTAATTCTATAAACCACCATGGCTGGAAATTCTGACTCACATGTAAGCTCAAAAATGAGGCTACCCTTGATTATCAGGCATTCAACTTGGAATAATTACTGACTCATAGTTTACACAAACAATTCCCACTGGTGAGAATCAGACAAATAGAAAATCCTAAGAAACTTATCACTAATTATGGAAAAATTATTAATGATATCTCCTCTATCCTAGAAGGAATACAGATCAGTCTCAACTTATTGGCATAAATAGTGATGAAAAAGACAAATTATTCTAGATTTCTTATTGGTTGGTCATTAAGGCATTTTTATATCATTGTTAATATTTTTGCAACACTTAGATTAATGCAAGAGACAAGTTGGAACAGGCTATGCATCATCTTAAAGATATAGCTATCTGGCTATCTAAGGCTGATCCCTAAGGCCTGGCCTATGGGGTTTGTTTTCTAGACTTGAGTTGGGCAATTGGAGTCCCCGGTTTTGAAACAACTAATAAAGAGACTATTGTTCTTGTTTCTGTCACAGTGGTCATGACACAGGTCTGTTGAGTTCTATCCACAGTCTTAAATGCTTCTGCACAGCTATTCTCTCATCAGATGTTACCCAGGATAGTACAGAAAGATCAAGAAGATCTCGTAATACTATTGACTATGGAAATGAAGGGACAATCCCTAAGCAGTGAAGATCAGTATCTCTACCCTTCCCTGAATTGATCCACCTATTGCAAGAAGAGATAAGAAAGCCTTCCTCGGCGATCAATGCAAAGAAATAGAGGAAAACAACAGAATGGGAAAGACTAGAGATCTCTTCAAGAAAATTAGAGACACCAAGGGAATATTTCATGCAAAGATGGGCTCAATAAAAGACAGAAATGGTATGGAGCTAACAGAAGCAGAAGACATTAAGAAGAGGTGGCAAGAATACATGGAAGAACTGTACAAAAAAGATCTTCACAACCAAGATAATCACGATGGTGTGACCACTCACCTAGAGCCAGACATCCTGGAATGTGAAGTCAAGTGGGCCTTAGAAAGCATCACTACGAACAAAGCTAGTGGAGGTGATGGAATTCCAGTTGAGCTGTTTCAGATCCTGAAAGATGATGCTGTGAAAGTGCTGCACTCAATATGCCAGCAAATTTAGAAAACTCAGCAGTGGCCACAGGACTGGAAAATGTCAGTTTTCATTCCAATCCCAAAGAAAGGCAATGCCAAAGAATACTCAAACTACCACACAATTGCACTCATCTCACACGCTAGTAAAGTAATGCTCAAAATTCTCCAAGCCAGGCTTCAGCAATACGTGAACCGTGAATTTCCAGATATTCAAGCTGGTTTTAGAAAAGGCAGAGGAACCAGAGATCAAATTGCCAACATCTGCTGGATCATGGAGAAAGCAAGAGAGTTCCAGAAAAACATCTATTTCTGCTTTATTGACTATGCCAAAGCCTTTGATTGTGTGGATCACAATAAACTGTGGAAAATTCTGAAAGAGATGGGAATACCAGACCACCTGACCTGCCTCTTGAGAAACCTATATGCAGGCCAGGAAGCAACAGTTAGAACTGGACATGGAACAACAGACTGGTTCCAAATAGGAAAAGGAGTACGTCAAGGCTGTGTATTGTCACCCTGCTTATTTAACTTATATGCAGAGTACATCATGAGAAACGCTGGGTTGGAAGAAGCACAAGCTGGAATCAAGATTGCTGGAAGAAATATCAATAACCTCAGATATGCAGATGACACCACCCTGATGGCAGAAAGTGAAGAGGAACTAAAAAGCCTCTTGATGAAAGTGAAAGAGGAGAGTGAAAAAGTTGGCTTAAAGCTCAACATTCAGAACACGAAGATCATGGCATCTGGTCCCATCACTTCATGGGAAATAGATGGAGAAACAGTGGAAACAGAGTCAGACTTTATTTTGGGGGGCTCCAAAATCACTGCAGATGGTGAGTGCAGCCATGAAATTCAAAGACACTTACTCCTTGGAAGAAAAGTTATGACCAGCCTAGATAGAATATTGAAAAGCAGAGACATTACTTTGCCAACAAAGGTCCATCTAGTCAAGGCTATGGTTTTTCCAGTGCTCATGTATGGGTGTGAGAGTTGGACTGTGAAGAAAGCTGAGTGCCGAAGAACTGATGCTTTTGAACTGTGGTGTTGGAGAAGACTCTTGAGAGTCCCTTGGACTGCAAGGAGATGAACCAGTCCATTCTGAAGGAGATCAGCCCTGGGATTTCTTTGGAGGGAATGATGCTAAAGCTGAAACTCCAGTTCTTTGGCCACTTCATACGAAGAGCTGACTCACTGGAAAAGACTCTGATCTGGGAGGGATTGGGGGCAGGGGCAGAAGGGGACGACAGAAGATGAGATAGCTGGATGGCATCACTGACTCGATGGACGTGAGTTTGAGTGAACTCCGGGACTTAGTGATGGACAGGGAGGCCTGGCGTGCTGCGCTTCATGGGGTCGCAAAGAGTCGGACACGACTGAGCAACTGAACTAAACTGAACTGATTGCAAGAATGAAATGATCAAAAGTTGGGGAGGAGGAGAGCCTGATAACCGGAATATACAAATGAACAACGACCAGATCATAGATGACAATATAACACTAACTCACAGCCTCTGTAGCAATCAACCCTAAAATCAAACCACAACCTCTATAGCAGCCAGCCCCAAATGGTCGGCACTTGGTCATGACAGACAATGGGGGCAGAAGTTTAGCCCTCTCAGAGAAGCTGAAATCCCAGCTGCTACCACATGCTTTGAGATTCAGTTCCTTGAGTGAACCCCAGTGTCACCTATGCACTTGAGGTTTAAACCTCCACTACATGTTGTACACTGTAAAGTTGTTTAGCTATTTTGAGAGCTGACACCTATGTTTAATATTATCCCTGTCAGTATTAATATCTGCAGGAGACAGTATATATGCAGTATTTAATGTCTTCAGGAGACAGAGAATACTTCCTCCCTACACCGACCACTGCTGCTACTGCTGCTAAGTCACTTCAGTCATGTCTGACTCTGTGCAACCCAATAGACAGCAGCCCAACAGACTCCCCATCCCTGGGATTCTCCAGGCAAGAACACTGGAGTGGGTTGCTATTTCCTTATCCATTATGTGAAAGTGAAGTCGCTCAGTCGTGTCTGACTCTAAGCAACCCCATGGACTGCACCCTACTGGGCTCCTCCATCCATGGGATTTTTCCAGGCAAGAGTACTGGAGTGGGGTGCCATTGCCTTCTCCAACACTGACCACTAGCTTTATCAAAATTCATACTCTCACATACTCTCACACACACACACACTATACCATGTTCCCTCCCATATGGCTCTAAATAAAGAACTAGCAGTTAATCAGCCTCAGGTCCCAGCCTAGGATGATGATTCTACTTGTGTATTACTAAATAATGACTTCCATATCTCCAGAGTATCACACTCCATGCATAAAGAGATAATGGAAGACTTTCATTTTGAACTAGCAAGGCCAAAAAAAAAAAAATCCTCATGAATAAAACCTGTAAAAGTGCTGGATACAGTCCTTCAAAATCATCAACTATCTGGAAAATAGAGGAAATACTGAGAGGCCAAAAATTATTAGAAGTCTTTGGTGCTTACAGATTTAGTTTCATAAAACAAAACATGAGGATCATGGGGCAAACCTAAAGGTACACATAAAACAGAAACACTCTTGTATCAGAACTCCTGAATAGATCTCAGTTCAGTTCAGTTGCTCAGTCGTGTCCAACTGTTTGCGACCCCATGAATCGCAGCACTCCAGGCCTCCCTGTCCATCACCATCTCCCGGAGTTCACTCAAACTCACGTCCATTGAGTCAGTGATGCCATCCAGCCATCTCATCCTCTGTCATCCCCTTCTTCTCCTGCCCCCAATCCCTCCCAGCATCAGAGTCTTTTCCAATGAGTCAACTCTTCGCATCAGGTAGCTAAAGTACTGGAGTTTCAGCTTCAGCATCATTCCTTCCAAAGAATACCCAGGGCTGATCTCCTTTAGAATGAACTGGTTGGATCTCCTTGCAGTCCAAGGGACTCTCAAGAGTCTTCTCCAACACCACAGTTCAAAAGCATCAGTTCTTTGGCGCTCAGCTTTCTTCACAGTCCAAGTCTCACATCCATACATGACCACTGGAAAAACCATAGCCTTGACTAGATGGACCTTTGTTGGTAAAGTAATGTCTCTGCTTTTGAATATGCTATCTAGGCTGGTCATAACTTTTCTTCCAAGGAGTAAGCGTCTTTTAATTTCATGACAGACCCCCAAATATGACTCCATCTAGTCTTCAAATGGAAATGGTACCAAATTTTGCCTATCTCAAACTTGTCTCTGAAGGAAAAGGGAAATTAAATCTCCTCTGCAAATTTCACAGTGAGGGAAGGCAAGTAAATGTTTGGCACTCAGATAATCCACTGTTTACCAGAAGCTCATTCCCCTAGAGAATGAACATCTTGGTCATTTGATCAGATAAATCACTTAGATCAACAGAGATGCAAACCAAGAGTGGCCCTCTTGGGACCTTTGTCTAGAACTCATCTGTCTATATAAAAAAGAAGGAAGGAAGAGAGGAAGGAGAAAGGGAAGAAAGAAAAGTGACAGAAGAAAGGAGAGGTAAAAGAAGGCAACAGCCAGGAGGAACAAAAGAGAGAGAGAGACTAAGAATTGAGTGGAAAGGCTTCCCTGCTTGATGCTTCTGGGAACTTCCTAAAGCAACCCAAATCCTCTCTGAGAGAATACCCTTATCCCTAAGCCACAAAGTCCTCTCACAAATAAAAGTTCCAGTGAACATAACCTCACAACTCAAAACAGGGATTTAGGTACCAATCCAATGTAAATGAAAGAAAAAACTGTAAAATTAACTCCTCAAACAATGAAAATATTTGCCAGATTCATAATATTTTAAAGGTATATAAATTATTCAGCAAAATAAAAGATGGACAAAATGAGAGTAAAGAACAAGAAATTATCATAAATGGCATAACTTGCTTTTTTAAAATAAGTTAAAATGAACACCCTGTGCCATGCTATACAAACATTTTAAAGAAATATAACTTATTAATTTAAACAAATTAGAAACAGCTGAAGATCTAGAGAAACTACCTATAATTTATCATAGATGGGCACAGACACAAAAATAATAAAAAGAGAATAAGAGAGGAAAGGAAATTCTAACATATGACTAGTGAAGTTACTTCAGTGAAGAAATAGAGAAAATGAAATGGAGGGCAATATTTGAAGAGGGTAATATTATTCATAATAAATGAAATACATAATTGATAGAAGAAAAAACATTCATTTATGCAATTATATTTTTGAGTGTCCACTACATAGCTGAGAGTGTTTCAAAACTGAAAATATATTGAAGGGCAAAACAGTTAAAAGTCATTGCCATCATGAGCTTATACTCTGGTGAAGAGAACACAGAGGGTAAACAAGATAAAGAAAACACCATGTTAAACCCTCAAAAGTGCTAAAGATTAAAGAGAAGCAGAGGGTCAGAGACTACCATTTTAGATGGTAAGCTCAAAGAAAACCTCAGAGATAATATCTTTTGAGTCATGGTCTGAAAGAAGTGAGGAACTATGCAGAGAGATGGGTAGAAAAAGAACAACTGGAAAATCTGTGAGCATGCCTGTAAATTTCCAGGAAAAGCACAGAGATTGGACAGTCGTAACAGAAGGGGCAAGGGGGAGAGTGATAGGAAGTGTGGTCTGATGTAACAGCGGTGAGAAGTCCAGATCATATAGAACCCTACAATATGCTTTGACCCTGAGTAAAACTATGTGTTTAGCAGAGGAGTGACATGATCTCACTTACGGTTTAACAGAACCACTCTAGCTATTGCATGGGACTGCCCGGAAAAAAGACAAAGAATAGAGGGAAGGAGATCACTTAGGAGGTTTCTATAGGAGGGATAATAATGGCAGCAGGGTGGTAGCAGGAGGGATGGTAAGAAGTGCTATGGTCCAGGATATCTAGACAGTACTGATGTGAAATGTGAAAGGCTTTCAAGGACAAATCCAAATTTTTGTCTTGAGGAACAGGAAAAAGAACTGCAACTACTGTGATGGGGAACACTTAGAGAAAGGATTGGGAAAATATAAAGAGTTCAAATTCAGACCTGAAGTTTGGACTACCTAATATTAGATTGACTTATATAAAATTGGTAATATTCAACCACTCTGACCTACAAAAATGAAAATTGTATATAGTTCAACTTAACAGATATCCAGGAGAAAATGCTGGGGATGCAGTTGGATACTCATGAGAAAGGTACAGAAGGTTGACAGAAAAAAAAAAAAAAATAAGGTCAACAACAGGGTCCTGGGATATTCCAGCCTTCATAATGAGGAGTAAACAACTAAGGAAACTGAGAAGAAGAGAGACAGACAGGGAAAGTGTGAGATCTTGGATGCCACGGGGGGAAATGTTTAAAGGAGACAAAGATTGACTGTTGTTGATGAAGACAGAATTAACCCCTGGATTTAATAAGGTGGGAATCATTGGTGACCTAATGAGAGTGCTTAGAGACGACTGGTATAGATGGAAGTCTGATCAGAGTACTTTCAAGAGATAGTGGGAAAAGGGAAATTAGATAACACAGGTATAGTTGACAAATACAAAAGTTTTGGTGCATAAGAATGGAAAAAATTGATGCAGAAACTGGAGGAAAAAGTCATGTCAAGAAAGTACTTGTTTAAGATGGAAAAGTTTACTTCTCGATTATATACTGAAGATGTTGATTTAGTGGAGGTAGCTAAAATATGATAATGCTGGACAGACATGTGAAAATTGCTGGAATAATATTATTGAAGAGGCAAAATGAGATGAGATCACTTGCAAATATGGAGGGAGTGACCTTTGCCAGGTTTCAGTGAAAAGGTTGGATTGATGAATTTTTCCAAATGGACAGAAGGATTGATAGAGTATGGATATTTAAAAGACTAAGCTAGGAATTCAAATGGTCAATAGGTATATGAAAAGATGTACAACATCCCTAATTAACAGAGAAATGCAAATCAAAACTATAATAAGGTACCACCTCAAACTCAAAGAATGGCCATCATCAAAAAGTACAAATAACAAACGCTGGAGAGGGTGAAGACAAAAGGAAACCCTCCTACACTGTTGGTGGGAATTCAAGTTAGTGCAGCTACTATGGAAAACAGTGTGGAGGTTCCTCAGAACTCTAAAAACAGAAATACCTAACAATCCAGCAATGTCATTTCTGGACATATATCCAGACAAAACTGTAGTTCAAAAAGATATATGCATTCCTATGTTCACAGCAGCACTATTCACAATAGGCAAGACATGGAAACAACTTAAATGTCCATCAACAGGTAAATGGATAAAGATGTGATACATATATACAATGGAGTACCACTCAGCTGTAAAAAAGAACAAAATAATGCCATTTGCAAAAACATGAATGCAACTAGAGACTAAATGAAGTACATCAGAAAGAGAAAGACAAATACCATATGATATCACTTATATGTTGAATAAGACACAAATGAACCTCTCTATGAAACAGAAACAGACTCACATACAGAACAGACATGTGGTTGCCAAGATGGAGGGGTAGCAGGGGAGGAATGGACCAGGAGTTTGGGGTTAGTAGATGCAAACTAGTCCATATAGAATGGATAAACAACAAGCCCTGCTATATAGCACAAGGAACAATATTCAATATCCTGAAATAAACCACAATGGAAAAGAATATAAAAAGAATATATATATATCTGAATCACTCTTTGTGGTACAGCAGAAATTAACACAACATTGTAAATAAACTATACTTCAATAAAAACTATACTTTAATAATAAAACACTGAGGAGATTAAAGTGATCTAAATAAATAGGGAGACACATATGATTCATGACAGAAGTCATGTTCCTGATTGAAAGACTAAATATTGTCAAAACAGCAATTCTTTCCAAATTGAGCTGTACATGAATCTAGCAGGCATTAATCAGAAATTGACAAACTGATTCTAAAATTCATATGGAAATGCAAAGCACTTAGAATTGTAATGACAACATTTAAAAAGAACAAAGTTGAAGGACTTAAGCTAACTTAAGTTTCAAATCTTATTCAAAAGATACAATAATCAAGACAGTGTGTTACTGGCAGAAGAATAGTCATACAACAGGTCAAAGGAACTAAGTTACGAGTCAGAAACACATATTTACATTTATGATCAATTCATTTCTGACAAAAGTTCCAAGACAAATGTAAAAGGCATAGTCTTTTTAAAAATTGAATATTCACATTAAAAATCTGAAACAATTATTTCACATTACACACATGCAAAAAAACACAAACTGGATCATAGATCTAGATGTAAAAATTAAAACTATTAATTTCTTCAAAAAAAGAGAAGGAAATCTCTGACCTTGATTAGGCTGAAGGTTCTTAGATATAAAATCAAAGTTACAATTCATCTTTTCAATTTGGCATTTTGAAAGTGATCAAAATTTTAAACACATGCAAATCAAAAATCACTAATAAGAATTTTTAAATACACCCAAAACTAATATAATGTTATATGCCAACAATGAAACAATGGAAGAAAGTCCATAAAATAGGAGAAAATATGTGCAATCAGGTATCAGATAAAGGACTGTATCCAGAATATACAAAAAATTGTAACAACTCAAAGATAAGGCAAATGATAGAATTTTTAAATGGACAAAAGATTTTAATACATCTTAACCATAAAAGATACACAACACAGGCTTAGCCAATACACTCATGAGAAGATGTGCACGATTATTAGTCATTAGGGAAATGCAAATTAAAACCACAATGACATACCAAAACACACTCACTGGAATGGCTATATTCAAAGAGACAGACAATACTAAATGCTGGTGAGACTGAGGAAATATTAAAATGCCCATTCATTGCTTGTGGGAATATAAAATGGTACAGCCACTTTAGAAAACCATTCCACAGGTTTATTTTTAAGTAGAACATAAACTTGCCATTCGACCCAGGAATTCCACTTCTTGGAATCTTTGCAAGAGACTTAAAAACATATGACCTCACAAAGACATGTGTATAAGTGTTCATAACAGCATTACTCCTAACAGCCCCAAAATGGAAATAATCCAAATGTCCAAATACTGATGAATGTACAAACACGTTGTATTTCATACAATAGATACTATTCCTCAAGAAAATGGAACAATTAGCAATATAATATTCTATAACATGGATAACAATTGTTAAAACAGGAATAAACTTCCAAAACAGTACACTAACTGAAACAAGTCAGATGCAAAAGACTACACACTGAATGGTTCATTCTATGAAATAACTAGTAAAAAGGCAAATTTAAAGAAAAAGAGGCAATCACCTCGAGAGATGAAAAGTGAAAAGTGAAAGTGAAGTCGCTCAGTCGTGTCTGACTCATTGGGACCCCATGGACTATAGCCTACCAGGCTCCTCCGTCCATGGGATTTTCCAGGCAAGAGTACTGGAGTGGGTTGCCGTTTCCTTCTCCAGGAGATATTCCCAACCCAGGGATCAAACCCAGGTCTCCCGCATTGCAAGCAGGCGCTTTACCATCTGAGCCACCAGGGAAGACTGCAAATAGGCATAAAGGAAATTTTTGAGGTGAAAAAGATATTCTAAAACTGCTATGGTGATGGTAGCCCAACTCCATAAGTTTATTAATAACCATTAAATTGAAAAAAGAAATATTAAAATCACTGTAAGGAGCAAATAGATATGATGTGTCTCTAGAAGACACAGGCCTTAATATTCAAGGCCAAAAAATATAATTTTAATCTTTTTATAAGGAAACATCAGAGAATCCCAAATTGAGGAACACCAGCAAATAACTACCTATAATTTTCAAAAATATTAATGGCTTGAAAAACAACAGAAGGTTAAGGAACTATCCCAGATAAAATTTAACTAAGGAGACATGACATTTCAATGAAATGTATGATCCTGACCTGACCCGCATCTTCTAGACAAAAATAAAAATGGACAGTATTAGATAAAAGTAGACAAAAGTACATACTTTCAGTTATAAGATAAACAAGTACTAGAAATGTAATGTATAGCATACTATATGTAATTAATACTACTGTACGTCATACATGAGAGATAAGAGAATAAATCTAAACAGTTCTCGACACAAGAAAAACAAACTTTTTTCTATTTTTAAATTTTCTATCTATAGGCGATGAGGGATTTTCACTAAACTTATTGTGGTAATCATCAAATGATGTATGTAAGACAAATCACTATGCTGCACATTTTAAACAGTGCGGCATGACAATTATATCTCAATAAAGATGGAAGAAAAAATAATGGTAAATTAAAATTTTCAAATTGATAAAGAGTGATATATAATAAAGAACATTGTTAGTACAATTGACAAAATTGGAAAATGAACCATGGATTAAAGCATGACAGCAATTTTAAATTTTTTTAATTTGATAATTGTTCTAAAAATATATGAGAGAATATTCTTATTAGGAAATATACACTGAACAATTCTGAGGAAAAGAGTCTGAATATATACAACTTACTCTGTAATGATTCAAAGAATATAAATATAAATATATCCTGTGGTCTTTCTGAAAGACAGAACTAAAGAATGATAAGGCAAAGTGTTAAAAAAATTAATAAAGGATAGATGAGAATTCTTCATAGTGTTTTTGCAATGTTTCTGTAAGTTTGAAAATATTTCCAGATAAAGCATTAAATATTCAATAAAACAGCAAGAGCTTGATAATTCTTTGACATGACACTTACTTTGAAGCACCATGTTTAACAGGCAAACATTAGCAGGAGTCCCACCAAAGTCTAAAACAAGAAAAAGATGACACTTTTCCAATATTTGACTGGAGATACTAGTCAACAAAATTATACAAGAGAAAAAAAAAAACACGTTTAAAATCTTAAAGGGAGGGCAAATAAGACCATTTGCAGACCATATGATTGTAAACCAAAGAAATAACTAGAAAAAATGAGAATTCTATACGAAATCTAAATTCAAAATTAAGATACAGAAATCATTGTCTTTCACATCACAGGGAAGCTGAAAAAAAATGTATTTGGTTAAAAAAAAAAACCTGTATTTAGCTTTAGCTTCAGCCTCACCCTTTAAAATGCCAAACAACTACTGCAATAACAGTTTTGTCTTAAAAACTCCTTAAAAAGTAAAAGATTAATAATATTGTGACAACACAGGCCATCATAAAATATTAAATCACTAGGACAGCATCAATTGTTGTTCAGTTGCTCAATCGTGTCTGACTCTTTGCAGCCCACAGACTGTAGCACGAAAGGTTTCCCGGTCCTTCACCATCTCCCAGAGCTTGCTCAAACCCAAGTCCATTGAGTCAGTGATGCCATCCAATCATCTCATCCTCTGTCATCTCCTTCTCCTCCTGCCCTCAATATTTCCCAGCATCAGGGTCTTTTCCAATGAGTTGGCTCTTCACATCAGGTGGCTGAAGTATTGGGAGTTTCAGCTTCAGCATCAGTCCTTTCAATGAATATTCAGGGTTGATTTCCTTTAGGATTGACTGATTTGATCTCCTTGTTATCCAAGCATCACTAATCCAACACAATTCATCACTGTGACACACTCAGGAAGCACAGCATAATATGCCAGGATTACTGTGAGTTAAGCACAGAGTGAGTGGACTGCTACCTTATTCTGCTACAGGCAAAGACAAAAGTGTTGCTGTCCAAGAAATGTTTGAAGCTGCCTTTTCTTACACAACATTTTCATATAAAAGCCTGTATTGCATGTTGGAAAAGAGCTCTCCAATAAAAGATAGAAGAGATAATGTATGTTGTGGATGACAATACCAAATAGCAGTAAGCTCTAACATTTTGCAGAAAAAGACCCACAATACTTTGCCATTCCAGGAAGAAAACATCCCATGTCATGTTTGTACATACACAGAAAAGGATCTTGACATAATAAACACTGGATTGGGAGGTGGTGGGGATTTTCTAAAATATATATTCAAGTATTATTCCTAAAGTAAATAAAATAAATAAGAATTTTTAAAAGCTACTTATGTATTTTGTGCTTCCCTGGTGGCTCACATGTTAAAGCATCTCTCTGCAATGCGGGAGACCTGGGTTCGATCCCTGGGTCGGGAAGATTCCCTGGAGAAGGAAATGACAACCCACTCCAGTACTCTTGCCTGGAAAAGCCCATGGACGGAGGGGCCTGGTAGGCTATAGCCCATGGGGTCGCAGAGTCAGACAGAACTGAGCAACTTCACTATGTATTCTAGGGGGACAACAGGATGGCCCTCATTAGAGGGAGGAAAGTGAAAGTGTTAGTTGCTCAATCATGTCTGGCTCTTTGCGACCCCATGGACCGTAGCCCACCCAGGCTCCTCTGTCCATGTGATTTTCTGAGCCACCAGGAAAGCCCTCATTAGAGGGAGGATCTGCAGGGAATCAGAATCTATTTGCTAATTCCTCCCTCACAGTTGTTCAATCAGTTCATGTTGATTGGATAGACAGTAATGACTGACACCAACAAAAGCCAATGAGTGGGCCTGATAAATCATTCTGACAGTCTCTGTGCATCTTAGAGTAAAGGAAAACAAGGCAAAATTAAAGATATCTGATCTGGTACCCAGTGAGCCATTCTTGAATTATATAGATGTTCAGAAAATGAAGATCATGGCATCTGGTCCCATCACTTCATGGGAAATAGATGGGGAAACAATGGAAACTGTGTCAGATTTTATTTTGGGGGGCTCCAAAAATCACTGCAGATGGTGATTGCAGCCATAAAATTAAAAGACGCTTACTCCTTGGAAGAAACGTTATGACCAACCTAGAGAGCATATTGAAAAGCAGAGATGTTACTTTGTCAAAAAAGGTCCGTCTAGTCAAGGCTATGGTTTTTCCTGTGGTCATGTATGGATGTGAGACTTGGACTGTGAAGAAAGCTGAGCGCCGAAGAATTGATGCTTTTGAACTGTGGTGTTGGAGAAGACTCTTGAGAGTCCCTTGGACTGCAAGGAGATCCAACCAGTCCATCCTAAAGGAGACTGGCCCTGGGATTTCTTTGGAGGGAATGATGCTAAAGCTGAAACTCCAGTACTTTGGCCATCTCATGCAAAGAGTTGACTCATTGGAAAAGACTCTGATGCTGGGAGGGATTGGGGGCAGGTGGAGAAGGGGACGACAGAGGATGAGATGGCTGGATGGCACCACTGACTCGATGGACATGAGTCTGAGTGAACTCTGGGAGTTGGTGATGGACAGGGAGGCCTGGCATGCTACAATTCATGGGGTCGCAAAAAGTCGGATACGACTGAGTGACTGAACTGAACTGAACTATGCCACGAAAAAACCTGAAAGATTACTTTCTAACAGATCAGACCCCTTTTCAGAATGATGGTGATGACAACGATATTTTTTTACCATTCATTGAATGTTGGCTACTTGCCAGGCACTGTTTAAGATGCTGAGAATACAGTTATAGTGTCACGTGAGAATAGATTATAATCATGATAAAGAGTGAATAGTTACTATTCTCTGGTGGCTCAGACAGTAAAGAAGCTGCCTGCAATGTAAGAGACCCAAGTTCAGTCACCGGGTCCAGAAGATCCCCTGGAGCAGGAAATGGCAACCCACTCCAGTATTCTTGCCTGGAAAAATCCCATGGACAGAGGAGCCTAGAGGGCTACAGTCCATGGGTTGCAAAGAGTCAGACATAACTGAGTGACTAACACTTTCACTTTCACTTGGCACTTACCCTATTCCGAGAACATTTTATGTACATTATCTCACAACCCTCCTGCACAGTAGATGGCATTCTGTCCACTTCATGTGTAAGGAAACTTGAGACCAGAGAAGGTGAAATGACTGGCCTATAATCACCCACTTAGAAAGGGGCTGACCATGAAAAGTCCTTGGCAGTCCAGTTGTTAGAATGCTACACTTCCACTGCAGGGGTCTTGGGATTGATCCCTGGTCCAGGAACTAGGATTCTGACAAGCTGAGTTACACAGCCAAGTAAAAGAAAGAGGCTGATCAGAAGAGAAAATCAGTTGCCTCTATGCCAGGCCTCTAGTAACTGGTTTTATCTCAGGACGGGACCACATTCCCTTGAAAAGGGAGCTCACAGTGACAATTCATAGGGCCCAGAACAATGATGAGCCCAAATGTGAAACTACAGAGGTCAGGAGAGTAGTGGACAAGAGGTGGCACAAGGCAGAGACAGGAGCCACCTCATTCAGGGCTCCAATACTAGTTATGCCAAGAGTTGTGAGCCACACCTGGTGTCCTGGCCAGGTTTTGGCTCTTCCATCCATCCCTTAAAACACAGCATGTCCACACTCACTGTCCTGAAAATAGAACTCTCATTGAACTATCCTTGACCATGGGATGTCCAAGCATCACCAACAGAACTCCAACAGAGTCTGGTCAGGAGTGCCCCCAAAGCAGTGTTCAGCCCCTGCATGTTCCCTCAGCAACATTCCTGATCTATACAGGGAATTTCTTAGCCCACAGGCAAGACCCTGGAATGCAACCATGAGAGAGGATGCAGGAAGGAGTATAGGGGAAACCACTGAAGGCAGGCCCAGGAAGGTTGAATTTCCTTCCTGACTTTGTCACCAACAGGCTGGGACATGACCTCAACCATACACTGCCCTGTTCCTGAACCCCTCATATGCTGAGTGAAAATAAGTTCCATCATCTTAAGCTCGGACCCCAAAAAGAATCTTTACGGAGCTGCTTAAGGAGAATTCCTATCACCATAGCCCCCAGAAGTCTGATTAGTGGTTCTAGGATGTGGCATAGAATCTGCATTTTACACTAACTGGCCAGAGAAGGTCAGTTTCTGCCAATTCACAAATCACTAGCTTGAATGTCCATCAAAGGAAGCCTGATTTTAATGGAACTCTGTATGAGGGAATATGATGTGGCCCTAAAAATGAGACCATAAAAGCTATTTTGTAAAAAGGGACAAAGTGAGCAATCATGTGGTAAAAGTGAAAGTGAAGTCACTCGGTCGTGTCCAACTCTTTGCGTGGACTGTAGCCTACCAGGCTCCTCTCTCCACAGGATTCTCCATCTCATCCTCTGTCGTCCCCTTCTCCTCCTGCCCCTAATCCCTCCCAGCATCGGAGTCTTTTCCAATGAGTCAACTCTTCGTATGAGGTGGCCAAAGTACTGGAGTTTCAGCTTTAGCATCATTCCTTCCAAAGAAATCCCAGGGCTGATCTCCTTTAGAATGGACTGGTTGGATCTCCTTGCAGTCCAAGGGACTCTCAAGAGTCTTCTCCAACACCACAGTTCAAAAGCATCAATTCTTCAGCCCTCAGCCTTCTTCACAGTCCAACTCTCACATCCATACATAACTACTGGAAAAACCATAGCCTTGAGTAGACGGACCTTTGTTGGCAAAGTAATGTCTCTGCTTTTGAATATGCTATCTAGGTTAGTCATAACTTTTCTTCCAAGGAGCAAGCGTCTTTTAATTTCTAGACGCGCCTTTAAAGTGACACCCAGATTAAAGGCGCTGCCGCCTGCATCACCTGGAGGGGAGCCTGATGTGTTGGAGGATCCTCTGCTACTTCCGGGCTCCTGGCCAATTGGTTCTTCCTTTGGGACGACCATTGAGCCGCAACAGATACACCTCTGAGTGTAGTGTAGGTCAAATTCGATACACAAAACTCTTGGTTTAGTGATGGAAGTATAACAATGACCATCGTGCTATTAAGACACTCAATTCTAACATCTCTTTCCCTTCCAACACACCTACAAGGATCTGACAATCATTAACAACAGACAAAGGCTTAAGGATGCCATCCAAAAACTCACCTCACTATTGGACCAAAAGAAGATAAGAGGTCACTGCCAGGGCGAGGTCTCAGGGGATGAAGAAACTACATTTCAGGGTCCTGGTGCACCGTTCCAATGGTGGGACTAGAAATGTAATCGGTTTTCCGGTTAAGGTTTTCCGCATCTGAGGTCAACAAGAGGAAAGCCAAGGACTTCACCCAGGAGTGGCACGATTGCTCCGCCCCCTTCAGGCCTATAAAAGCATCTACACTGAACTACCCACCAGGGTCACGACTCTTCGGCTTCCCAGACTACTCCATTTCTGTAGGCGGAGCCTAGGAAGAGGCGGGGCTTAGCGCGAGGCTGCTTTGCGACTCAGGTTCCGCCGGCTTCACTCACGGCACCCTTGGCCCGCTCCTGTGCAAACCCGTCCACGTGAGGAGATGAAGCTCAGACTCGCTCTTGCGACTGAACGCAGCAGCTGCCCTAGAAGCCACGACTGAGTGACTCCCCAGAGGCAACCCCAGAGTTCCGAAGACTCGTCCTGCGTTCCTGCGCCGCACCGCCCCTCGTCGGCCTCACCTGTCAAGCCGACCTGTCACTGCCTGCAGGACCCAGCCCTCTGTCGCCTTCTGCCAGGTCCCAGGCCCGCGGCGACACTCACATGATGGGCTGCCGACCGCGCAGCCCCACCGCCTACCCTGAGGACTCGTGGGAACCGCAGGACGGAGGACCCGGCCCTGCCAAGCGCCCCAAGTCCGAGTCTGAGGCGGCGCCCAGGCTGGATAACCTGGCCTGGTCCCCGACAGCAGGCACCCTCATCTTCGTGGCTGTCCTGCCGGCGGGATGTGCTCTGCACGTGCTCCTGGACGACGTCGAACTGCTGCTGGAGCCCGAGCCAACGTCTGTGAGGCAAGTGTGTCTCGGAGGTCGCATCCTCATGCTGGTTCCCGAGGCCCTGCTGGGCTCGGGTGTGGAAGGGCCGTGGGGGCAGGGCCTAGAACCGGGCGCTGTCCTGAGCCCTCCCGGGGAGTACGTGGCCCTGGAGCCGGGACTCTCCTGTGCCGCTGTCCCAGAGATCGCCTGCCAGGGAGAGGCCAGCAAGGAGGACGCGAATGCTGACGCTGACTTCCTGCTGGGCTGGATGGATGCTGCCTCAGTCCCAGTCGCTGAGCTCTGCTCTTCTGCTGAAAGTTTGACTCACTTTGACCTGTTCGACCTAGTCTCAGAGCCCTCCCCTCGGGCCTCCAATCCTAGTCCAGGGAGAGGCTCTCCTCAGCACGACGACAACCTGGACTTGCCCCTTCTGGAGCCCTTTCCTGACTCACCACTCCAACCTCTACCTCCTTCTCCGAGTCCAGGTCCCCAGGAGCGCCCCTGTCGCCCTCCTGGTCCTCCTTGCAAGGCCCGGAGATGCCTGTTCCCTGAATCCACTGCCTCCCACAATTCCTGGACACCTGAGCGGGCACCAGGACAGAGTCTTCCGATGTTGGTTGTGTATATATTGCACACACCAAAAGAATCATACCAATAGATCCTTTTTGGATGCAGGCTGCATTGCAGAATTTTGATCAGTGGCTGCCTGAACACCTGAAAGGAAGCTCACCTGGGCAAAGAAAATCCACTTGAAATGGATCATTCTTTCAGATAGCCAGACTGCTGGTAGGTTTTCTCTAAAGAGGTTACCCTTAAGCAGATCTGTTGGTTTTTTTGCTGTTGTGTGGGACTCCTTGCAACTCTGTGGACTGTAGCCCACCAAGCTCTCTGTCCATGAGATTTCCCAGGCAAGAATACTGAAATAGGTTGCCATTTCCTTCTCTAGGGCATCTTCCTGACCCAGGGATGTAAGCTGCCTCTCCTTCATTGCAGGCAGATTCTTTACCGCTGAGCCACTGGGGAAACCTAAGCAGCTCTACCCCCTCCCATCTGCTTCAAACACAAGCAAAAGCACTTTTCTCTATAAAGCCATCCTTTCCCAGATACTCTACCACTGGCCCCTTTCCCTATTGTGCCCCACCCCACTCAACAGAAGAATTGCTAATTTCTATTCTTTACACGGTTTCGGTCCTAGTGTCCATGCTAGTTTACAACAACCTCTACCCAGCTGGGACTTTTTTGGATGGAAGCTCTAGCCCCTTTGGGGGAATCTAGTCAGTAGTTTTATGTGGACAAATATTTGTTGAATACAAAACATAGAATGGGGAACAATGATTATGGCCCCTCCTCTTTTGAATGACTAGGTTGGCAGATGGTTTAATTCTATTGCTGGATTTTCCCAAAAGAACCAACAGTTTTCTGTTCTTATATGCTTTTAATGTTATATAATTTTCTTGCCCTGGGAAAGTTTGTAATTCTAAAGATTTTGTGTTTTTATACTTCTAAGCTCCAAAATATGTTTTTTACATTGCTACTAACATATAGAAATAATTTTTCTTAAATTGTCTGACAACCAGAAAATTACTTAGTTTCTGTAATCACTTATCTATAGATTCTCTTGCTTGACTAATAAAGAAAATTATTTCCAAATAATGACTGTGTCTTTTCTTTTTTGACAAGCCTCTTATATCTTATTTTTCCAAAATCCTTTTATTGGATATTACCTCAAATCCAGGTTGTCTGGTGTAGTTAATAGTGTCACCCCTTTTTTTGAAATATAGTTAGTTAGTGAAAGTGGTTCAGTCATGTCCAACTCTTTGTGACCCCATGGACTATATAGTCCATGGAATTCTCCAGGCCAGAATACTGGAGTGGGTAGCCTTTCCCTTCTTCAGGGGATCTTCCCAACCCAGGGATCAAACCCAGGTCCCCTGCATTGCAGGGGATTCTGTACCAGCTGAGCCACAAGGGAAGCCCAAGAATACTGGAGTAGGTAGCCTATCCCTTCTCCAGCGGATCTTCCTGACCCAGGAATTGAACTGGGTCTCCTGCATTGCAGGCAGATTCTTTACCAACTGAGCTATAACCTGCCTTTTAAACTGTAATTAACAATATTTTATTAAGTTTTGAATGCACAATAAAATAATTCAATATTTTTGGATAATATTCAAGGTATTCAAGGTAAAGTAACTACAAAAAATGGGTATATTTTCTTCTGCTGTACAATATGTCCTTGTTCCTTATTTACTTTATACATAGTAGTTTTAATCTCCTAATCCCCTACCCTATCTTGTTCCTCCCTCCTTCCCTCTCCTGAGTGACACCCACAGCTTTGTTCTCATCACATAAGAATCTTTTCTGTTTTATTTTATGCACTAATTTGTTTTATTTTTTAGATTCTATGCATGAGTGATAGCGTAAGAGTATATGTCTTTCTCTGAGTAATTTTATAAACCAGAATACACTCTAGGACCATCCATGTTTTTGCAAAGAGTAAGTATTCATTCTCATCAAACTAGCATCTATTTGGACATACTTTGCAGTGGTCAGTAAAACCAGATGATGTTCTCTGGATTTTCTTTTGCCCTGAAAGTTTGGCTTTAATCCAGAAAGAGGGTTCTCTTTGGTGTCAGGTGGTGGAGGCAGTGGAATCTGCATTCAGAGAAGTCATGTCAAGGCCTAAGTTATGAGATGCACAAACACCACATTTACCCATGATTGCCAGTTCTTATGGGGTAGTTGAAGTGTAGAACTTCTACTCTTCCAGGAAAGATGCCTACTTCTTCCACGTCACCTCATTCGACTCCTCGTTCTTGTGCCTATCTCTTTAAATGGCATAACTTTACTAAGGTTTGACTGGAACAAAACAGTTCACTGGAGAGTTTCCTTCAATAAGAAGGGGAAAAGACTTCTCAGTTTCAATGGGCAGTGTGTTTTGATTTGGTATAAGAAGGCTTCCACATAAAACTGAATCAAAAGCTGCTTCATTATGATAAGACACTAATGAAAGAAATAAAAGATGACATAAACAGATGGAGAGATATTCCACATTCCTGGGTAGGAAGAATCAATATCATGAAAATGACTATACTACCAAATGCAATCTACAGACTCAATGCAATCCCTATCAAATTACCAATGGCATTTTTCACAGAACTAGAACAAAAAATTTCACAATTCATATGGAAACACAAAAGACCCCGAATAGCCAAAGCACTCTTGAAAAAGAAGAATGGAGCTGGAGGAATCAACCTTCCTGACTTCACATTATGCTACAAAGTTACAGTCATCAAGACAGTATGGTACTGCCACAAAAACATAAATATAAACCAATGGAACAAGATAGAAAGCCCAGAAATAAACCCATATGCATACCTTATTTTTGACAAAGGAGCCAAGAATATACAATAGGGCAAATACAGCCTCTTCAATAAATGATGCTGGGAAGACTGGACAGCTATATGTAAAAGAATGAAATTAGAACACTTCCTAACACCATACACATAAATAAACTCAAAATGGATTAAAAACCTAAATGTAAGACCAGAAACTATAAAACTCTTGGAGGAAAACATAGGCAGAACACTCGATGACATAAATCAAAGCAAGATCCTCTATGACCCACCTCCTAGAGTAACACAAATAAAAACAAAAATAAGCAAGTGGGACATGATTAAACTTAAAAGCTTTTGCACAGCAAAGGAAACTCTAAGCAAGGTGAAAAGACAGCCCTCAGAATGGGAGAAAATAATAGCAAATGAAACAACTGACAAAGGATTAATTTCCAAAATATACAAGCAGCTCAAACAACTCAATACCAGAAAAAACAAACAACCCAATCAAAAAGTGGGGAAAAGTAATAAACAGACATTTCTCCAAAGAAGACGTACAGATGGCTAACAAACACATGAAAAGATGCTCAACATCGCTCATTATTAGAGAAATGCAAATCAAAACTACAATGAGTTATCACCTCACACCAGTCAGAATGGCCATTATCAAAAAGCCTACGAACAATAAATGCTGGAGAGGGTGTGGAGAAAAGGAAATGCTCTTGCAGTCTTGGTGGGAATGTGAATTGATACAGCTACTATGGAAGACAGTATGGAAATTACTTAAAAAACTGGGAATAAAACCACCATATGACCCAGCAATCCCACTCCTAGGCATATACCCTAAAGAAACCAAAATTGAAAAAGACACATGTATCCCATTGTTCATTGCAGCACTATTTACAATAATTAGAACATGGAAGCAACTTAGATGTCCATTGACAGATGAATGGATAAAGAAGTTGTGGTATATATACACAATGGAATATTACTCAGCCATGAAAAGGAGTGCATTTGAGTCCACTCTAATGAGGTGGATGAACCTAGAACCTATTATACAAAGTGAAGTAAGTCAGGAAGAGAAAGATAAATATCATATTCTAATGCATATATACAAAATCTGGAAAAACGGTACTGAGGAATTTATTTACAGGGTAGCAATGGAGAAACAGACATAGAGAATAGACTTATGGACATGGAGAGAGGGGAGGAGAAATGAGATGTATGAAAAGAGTAACATGGAAACTTACATTACCATATGTAAAATAGATAGTCAACGAGAATTTGCTGTATGGCTCAGGAAACTCAAACAGGGGCTCTGTATCAATCTAGAGGGATGGGATGGGGGTGGGGGGAAGATGGGAGGGAGCTTCAGAAGGGAGAGGATACATGTATACCTATGGCTGATTCATGTTGAGGTTTGACAGAAAACAACAAAATTCTGTAAAGCAATTATCCTTCAATAAATAATATTTTAAAAAGCTGCTTCATTGAAGCATTGTCTAGCCAAAGCTAATGACCATTTGAAAAATAACAACTAGACTTCTCTATTAAGTCCTCCAGTTAGTTGCCTTTCCTAGATCTCAGTCTACCTCTTCTCCTGCCATTCTCTCTCTTTCTGAACTTCTACTGACTCCTCTTCCCAATTCCCCTTGTCCAGATCCCCTATCTTTTCCTAACAAACCTCCCAAGAACCCAAAATACTAGCTGTCTCTGATAATCCACCCCCATGCACCCCATATTCAGACAACTTCAGATTTTAAAACTTGGACTTCAGCTGAATTAGAAGTTATTTGTAAAAAATTTTTTCTAAATTCAGACAAAACTAACAAACATTCATAGAAGAATTTAGCATTCTTTTGGATGAATAAGCCCCCAAATTATCTGACACATATCACTCATGCACATATTGGTCAGAACTACCAATACTCATTTCTAGATGGTAAAGCATACAGAACCAACCCAGGAAAGGACCTACAGGATCTCTCGCCACAATAAACCTAAGGGTTTGATAACAAGTCTGAAAAGTTGGGCAGAGTCTCCTAAAAACCATACCTGAAACATTTCTGACAAAAATGTTTCTGTATTAAACCCTGCCACCTTTGCTTAGCCACTTCCTTGGTATAAACATACCACACAGGTGGTTAGTATTTCAAGTAACTCACAGATTTTTCCTGTCTCCCAGCTTTGGTATGTAACTCTTGGGCCCTTTGAGTGAATTCATTTCTTCTTGCTCTGTGACAACACACCTGCAAAACTAAGAGAAGGTGGAATTTTCATTACACATAGAATTTTTATATTAAAAGCACACCAGATGAATTACTTCTTGAAGTTGCTGAGAACTTCCATTCATAACCAATTGTATCTGTTCTGAAAATATTTACATTCTCCATTATATTTGATACATATCCCAGATAAATAGGCTTCCCAAGTGGCACTAGTAGTAAAGAACTGCCTGCCAATGCAGCTGACATAAGAGATGCGGGTTCAGTTCCTGGGTTGGGAAGAATTCTTGCCTGAAGAATCCCATGGACAGAGGAGCCTGGCAGGCAACAGACCATAGGGTTGCAAAGAGTTGGACACGCCTGAAGCAACTTAGCACACACCACTAAATAAATATCTTGACACCATATCTGACCCTTTATGGACTAGAAATATCAGTGACATAGAAAAGATAATGGGTGTAGAACCTATTAAAGTTCAGATACATTACCAAACCATTACCCAAACTTTCCCAATATACCCTGAAGCCAAAGGAAGAGCTCAAACATATAGCTGAGAGCCTTGTATACGAAGGTCTTCCCATACACTGCCCTTGTAACACTCTCTTTCTGCAAGAAAAGAAACCAAACAGGCAAGGATATCAATTTGTTCAAAATTCTAAAGCCATTCACAAATTTCTGATAGAAATTAACACAAATACCATCCTTTCACCAATTCCACATGAAACCAGTTGCTTCACTCTAATGAATCTTTGTTCTGCCTTTTTTTCGGTGTGCCTCTAACCAAGACAGTCAATACTTCTCGCCTTCACCTGGAGAGGACCACAACATACCTGAACAGTCATGCCCCTAGAGTACACTGGAGTCCCCTTCTATTTTTCCCTGGTTCTTGATCATGACTTAAAAGATTTAAATTTCCTTTGTGATTCAGTTCTTAATATAATGTGTAAGTTAATCTTCTTTGTTCAAAGAACAAGGAATCCTAAACAAAGATTTCAGGCTTGCCCCAACCTTATCAAAAAGGAGGCATACAATTTTAAATATGTTATAATTTTGCCAAAATACAGTCTATTATTTATAGTATGACATTTCACAAGGGGAAAACCTTCTCTCCTGATAGAAAAAAGACAGTTCAAACATATCCTAAACTCCTCACCAAAGATAATTGAGAGTATTTGTGCTTTTATTAATAACTGGATATTGCAGACAATGGGTCCAAGTTTTACTATATTGAAACACATGTTTATGAATTGACAAAATCCTATAAGAAACACTTTCCTGGAGTACCCAAATGTGAAGGGGGATTTTGTAACCAGAAGAAGACTGTTCAATGGCCTCTTTCTCTAGTCATCTCTAAGTACTAAAATTTCTTATGTCTATTTATGAATAAGCTATCTGACAAGTCTTTGAGGTTTTAACTTAACTTGAGAGCTAGCAGAAATCCATTGCTCCTAAAACCAGAAACAACTAAGATGTCTTTCATAGGCAGATGGAGAAAAATCTGTGATTATACATAATATATACACGTAATCCATATATATTATATACCTATATAGATATAACATATGTAATATTATTCACATTAAGCAAAAAAATGTAAATGAGTTACCAAGCCAGGTAATAAATAACTTTAAATGCATATTGCTAAGTTACAGAAGCCAATCTGGAAAGACCACATATTGTGTGAATCCAATTAAATACACTCTGAAAAAAAGCAAAACTAAAGAGATATTAAAAAATCAGTGGTTGTCAGGGCTTCAGAGGAGCTGGGTAAATAGGTGGAGTGCACGTGATTTGTAGGGTGGGTATCTACTCTCTATGACATTATATATAAAGGTTCATAAGGGAATTCTATAAAATATTTAAGGAAACATAGTTCACAAACTACTGAAAAAGTTGAAGTAGGGAAAATACTTTGAAACACATTCTACAAGGTCAGCATTACCCTGATACCATAACGAGACTGCTGCTGCTGCTGCTAAGTCACTCCAGTCACGTCCTACTCTGTGCGACCCCATAGACGGCAGCCCACCAGGCTCCCCCGTCCCTGGGATTCTCCAGGCAAGAACACTGGTAGACACTAAAAAAGAGAAAATTATAGGTCAATATCACTGATGAACTGTATACAATAATCCTCCACACAATATTTGCAAACTGAATTCACCAATGCATAAAAAGGGTCTTACACACAATCTAGTGAGATGTATTCCAGGGATTCAAGGATGAATTCATATTCAAAAACCAAGTGATGTGATACAACACATTAACAAAACAAAGGGTACAAACTACATGGTCATCTCATATATGCATAAATAGCATTTGACAAAAGTTAACATCCATTCATGATAAAAAAAAAAAAACTCTCAACAAAATGAACATAGAGGGACTATGCTTTTATGCTAAGTTGTTTCAGTTGTGTCCAACTCTGCGACCCCATGGACCATAGCCCACCAGGCTCCCCTGTCCAAGGGATTCTCCAGGCAAGAACACTGGAGTGGGTCACCATGTGCTCCTCCAGGGGATCTTCCCAATCCAGGAATCAAACCCGAGTCTCCGCGGTTCCTATACTGCTGGCTGATTCTTTACTGCTGAGCCACCAAGGAAGCTCTGAGGGACAACGCTGCTGCTGCTAAGTCACTTCAGTCATGTCAGACTCTGTGCGACCCCAGAGACGGCAGCCCCCCAGGCTCCTCTGTCCCTGGGATTCTCCAGGCAAGAACACTGGAGTGGGTTGCCATTTCCTTCTCCAATGCATGAGAGTGAAAAGTGAAAGTGAAGTTGCTCAGTCGTTTCAGACTCCTTGAGACCCCACAGACTGCAGCCCACCAGGCTCCTTCATCCATGGGATTTTCCAGACAAGAGTACTGGAGTGGGTTGCCATTGCTTTCTCCCTAAGGGACAATACCTCACCATAATAAAGACCATACGAGACTAAGCCACAGCTTACATCACAATCATTGGCCAAAAAAGCTTAAAACTTTTCCTCCAAGATCAGAAACAAGACGAGGATGCCCACTGCCACCATTCCTATTTAACATAGTATTGGAAGTCCAGCAACAGCAGTCAGACAAGAAAGAGAAATGATAACCAAATTGAAAGGGAAAAAGTAAAGTTGTCATTATTTACAGACTACATGATGCTATATATAAAAACCCTAAAGACATCAAAAAAATTTTAATAAATAAATTCAATAAAGTTTCAGGATACAAGATTAATATTTAGAAGTTGCCTTTATTTCTATACACTGACAATAAACTATCAGGATTATAAATCATGAAAACAATCCCATTTAAAATTGCATCAAAAAATGAATAAATAAAACACCTAGGAATAATTTTAGCCAAAGAGGTGAAAGATCTATACTCTGAAAATTATAACACAATGACAAAGGCAATTGAAGTCAATATAAATAAATGGAAAGCTATCATATGTTCACAGACTGGAAGAATTAATATTGTTAAAATGTCCCAACAACTCAAAACAACCTACAAATTTATTGCAATTCTATCAATATACACAATTTTTCATATAACTAGAAAAATAATTTAATACTTATATGAAATCACACACACAAAAAAAAAAACTGGAGGTATAATGCTCTCTGACTTCAGACTACACTACAAAGCTAGAGTTATCAAAACAGTATGGTACTGGCAGAAAAACAAATTGACCAATGGAGCAGAATATAAGGATGAGAAATAAACTTTTGCACACATGGTCAATTAACCTACAGTGAAGGAAGCAAGAGCATAGAATGAGGTCAAGCAATTTCTGCACAAAAGCTATTGGGACAATTGGAAACTTACACGTAAAAGAACAAAACTAGAACAGTGTCACACACACAACATTTTTACATACTTCCTTCCAAATTTTGAACTAGTTCATTCTTCCATGTCCAGTTCTAACTGTTGCTTCTTGACCTACACACAGGTTTCTCAGGAGGCAAATAAGGTGGTCTAGTATTCCCATCTCTAAGAATTTTCCACAGTTTGTTGTGAGCCACACAGTCAAAAGCATTAGCGTAGTCAATGAAGCAGAAGTAGATACTTTTGTAGAATTCCCTTGCTTTTTCTCTGATGCAACGGATGTTGGCAATTTGATCTCTGGTTCCTCTGCCTTTTCTAAATCCAGCTTGAACATCTGGAAGTTCTTGGTTCATGTACTGTTGAAGCCTAGCTTGGAGAATTTTGAGCATTACTTTGCTAGCATGTGAGATGAGTGCAATTGTGTGGTAGTTTGAACATTCTTTGGCATTGTCTTTCTCTGGGATTGGAATGAAAACTGACCTTTTCCAGACCTGTGACCACTGCTGAGTTTTCCAAATTTGCTGGCATATCAAGTGCAGCACTTTGTTACAGTATCAAATCAGTATGGTACTGGAATAATAAAGATAGATAATTGATTAGAATACATAGTCCAGAAACAAACTCTTGCATATATTGTACAATGAAATTCAGCAAGTCTACCCAATGGGAAAGGATAATCTTTTCAAACAATTTTGTTGGGCAGAGGAGTTTTGAGATAGGTAAAGGGGATTAAGGAGTGCAAACATCTCCAGTTATAAAATAAACAAGCCATGGGGATATAATATACAGCATAAAGAATATGATCAATAATATTGTAATAATGTTGTATAGAAACAGATGATTTCTAGACTTATCATGGTGATTATTTCATTAAGTATGTAAATTTCATATCACTATTTAGTGCATCTGAAATAAACATAATATTGTCCTTCAATTATATTTCAATAAAAAATTTTTGTTATTGGAAAAAATTGGATATCCACATGCAAAATAATAAGTGAAACTGAACCCTTATCTTACACCGTATGTAAAAATTAACTCAAAATGAGGTCAAATACCTAAACATAAGACTTAAAACTATAAAGCTCTTACACGAAAACAAAAGGGGAAAGCTTCATTATATTGAAGTGAAAGTGATAGTTGCTCAGTTATGTCCGACTCTTTGCGATCCTATGGACTGTAGCCTGCCAGGCTCCTCTGTCCATGGGATTTTGCAGGCAAGGATAGTGGAGTGGGTGGCCATTTTCTTCTCCAGGGTATCTTCCCAACCCTGGAGATTGAACCTGGGTCTCCTGCATTGCAGACAATTCTTTACCATCTGAACCACTAGGGAAGCCCTCGTTATAATGAACTTGGCATTTATTTCTTCAATATGACACCAAAAGACAGAAAACAAAAGTAAAATAGATAAATTGGGCTACATCAAAATTTTTTTAAATGACACAATTAATAGACTGAAAAACAACCTATAAAATAGGAAAATATTTGCCTTATCTTCTATGTGGTTAATATCCAGAATACATTAAGAACTACAACTCAAGAGGAAAAAAATACCTGACATTTAAATGGGCAAAGACTTGATAGTCATTTCTCCAAGGAAAATATACAAATATTTGTAAACATACAGGAAGCATATGAAAAGGTGTTCAACATCACTGCTACTGCTGCTAAGTCGCTTCAGTCGTGTCCAACTCTGTGCAGCTCCATAGACAGCAGCCCACCAGGCTCCCCTGTCACTGGGATTCTCCAAGCAAGAACACTGGAATGGGTTGCCATTTCCTTCTCCAATGCGTGAAAGTGAAGTCGCTCAGTCATGTCTGATTCTTAGTGACCCCATGGAATGCAGCCTACCAGGTTCCTCCGTCCATGGGATTTTCCAGGCAAGAGTACTGGAGTGGAGTGCCATTAGCAAAATTCAGACTACCATGAGATGTAACCTTAGAAGGTTTGCTATTTTTAAAAAAAAAAAGAAGAGGAAAAGAAAAAAACCAAGTGTTTGGCAAGCATGTGGAAAATTTAAGGTAATTGTACATTGTTGGTCAGTATGAAAATGGTGCAGCCATTATAGGAAATAATTTGTCAATTCTTCAACAAATTAAAAATAGAACTACTGTATAATCCAGGAATTCCACTTCTGACTATATACCCAAAAGAATAAAAAACAGGACCTCAAAGAGATATTTGTACACTCCTGTTGGTAGCAACATTAGTCACAAAAAAACAAAGGTGGAAGCAGCCCAAATGTCCATAGAAGGATGAATTGATTTTTAAAAAATGTAGATGCATACAACAGATCCTTAAAAAGGAAAGAAATTCTGACACACACCATAACATGGATGAATATTGAGTACATTATGCTAAGTGAAATAAACCAGTTACAAAAAATAAATACTGTATAATTGTACTTATATGAAGTATCCAGAGTAGTCAAATTCCCAGAAACAAAAGTAGAATGGTGGTTTCTAGGGGCTAGAGAGAGGAAGCAATGGGGAATTGTTCTAAAAGTACAGACTGTTCATTTTGCAATATAAAAAAGTTGTGGAGACTGGTTACATAACAAGGCAAATATAACTTAGGACTACTAAACTGTACACTCAAAATGGGTATTGTGGTAAATTTTAAGTTATGTGTCTTATGAACATATGACCAGAAACTATAAAACTCCTAGAGGAAAACATAGGCAAAACACTCTCTGACATAATTAATAGTAGGATCCTTTATGACCCACCTCCCAGAGTAATGGAAAGAAAAGCAAAAATAAACAAATGGGACCTAATTAAAAGCTTCTGCACAATGAAGGAAACCATAAGCAAGGTGAAAAGACAGCCTTCAGAATGGGAGAAAATAATAACAAACAAAGCAGCTGACAAAGAATTAATCTCAAAAATATACAAGCAACTCCTGAAGCTCAATTCCAGAAAAATAAGCGACCCAATCAAAAAATGAGCCAAAGATCTAAACAGACATTTCTCCAAAGAAGACATACAGATGGCTAACACATCACTCATTATCAGAGAAATGCAAATCAAAACCACAATGAGGTACCACCTCACGCTGGTCACAATGGCTGCTATCCAAAAGCCTACAAACAATGAATGCTGGAGAGGGTGTGGAGAAAAGGGAACCCTCTTACACTGTTGGTGGGAATGCAAACTAGTACAGCCACTATGGAGAACAGTGTGGAGATTCCTTAAAAAACTGGAAATAGAACTGCCATATGACCCAGCAATCCCACTGCTGGGCATACACACTGAAGAAACCAGAATTGAAAGAGACACGTGTACTCCAATGTTTATTGCAGCACTGTCTATAATAGTCAGGACATGGAAGCAATCTAGATGTCCATCAGCAGACGAATGGATAAGAAAGCTGTGGTACATATACACAACAGAATATTACTCAGCCATTAAAAAGAATACATTCGAATCAGTTCTAAAGAGGTGGATGAAACTGGAGCCTATTATACAGAGTGAAGCAAGCCAGAAAGGAAAACACCAATACCAATATACTAATGTGTATATTTATGGAATTTAGAAAGATGGTAATGGTGACCCTATATGCGAGACAGCAAAAGAGACACAGATGTATAGAACAGTCTTTTGGACTCTGTGGGAGAAGGTGAGGGTGGGATGATTTGAGAGAATAGCACTGAAACATGTATATTATCATATGTGAAACAAATCACCAGTCCAGGTTCAATGCATGAGACAGGGTGCTCAGGGCTGGTGCACTGGGATGACCCAGAGGGATGGAATGTGGAGGGAGGTGGGAGGGGGTTCAGGATGGGGAACACATGTATACCCATGGCTGATTCATGTCAATGTATGACAAAACCCACTACAATATTGTAAAGTAATTAGCCTCCAATTAAAATAAATTAATTTTTTAAAAAAGAATTTGGGACTTAAAAAAAAGTTATGTGTCTTTTGTGATGTGTTTATGTTATGTATACTACCACAGTTTTATTTAAAACACATCTGAGGTTATTTCCAAGTCATATGTAATCTGTCAAAAACATGGTCTTGTAAAAACTATAAAAATGGAGAATTAGAGATGAGATTCCTAAATCCATGGGCTTTCCAATTACCAGTTCACAGGAGGATAAGTAATGTGTCCCCAAGGAAGTAGAAAGTATAGCTTCAAAAGTTCCAGCAGGAGTACAACTGGCCAAGGGACACTTTCTTAAAGTGCTGCTAAAAGTTGGCTTAAAGCTCAACATTCAGAAAATGAAGATCATGGAATCCGGTCCCATCACTCCATGGGAAAGAGATGGAGAAACAGTGGAAATAGTGTCAGACTTTATTTTTGGGGGCTCCAAAATCACCGCAAATGGTGATTGCAGCCATGAAATTCAAAGACGCTTACTCCTTGGAAGAAAAGTTATGACCAACCTAGATAGCATATTCAAAAGCCGAGACATTACTTTGCCGACTAAGGTCCGTCTACTCAAGGCTATGGTTTTTCCAGTAGTCATGTATGGATGTGAGAGTTGGACTGTGAAGAAGGCTGAGCGCTGAAGAATTGATGCTTTTGAACTGTGGTGTTGGAGAAGACTCTTGAGAGTCCCTTGGACTGCAAGGAGATCCAACCAGTCCATTCTGAAGGAGATCAACCCTGGGATTTCTTTGGAAGGAATGATGCTAAAGCTGAAACTCCAGTACTTTGGCCACCTCATGCGAAGAGTTGACTCACTGGAAAAGACTCTGATGCTGGGAGGGATTGGGGGCAGGAGAAGAAGTGGACGACTGAGGATGAGATGGCTGGATGGCATCACCGACTCGATGGACGTGAGTCTAAGTGAACTCCGGGAGTTGGTGATGGACAGGGAGGCCTGGCGTGCTGCGATTCATGGGGTTGCAAAGAGTTGGACACGACTGAGCGACTGAACTGAACTGAACTGACAGTAATCAAAACAGTATAGTACTTGCATAAAAACAAGCATACAGACAAAAGGAAGAGAACAGATAATTCAGCAATAAACCCACACATTTATAGTCAACTGCTCTTCAACAAGGGTGCAAAGAATACCTGATAGTCTTTTGCCTCATTGATAAAAGTTTTATTACTAAGTATTTTATTCTTTTTGATGTTATTGTAATGAGTTGGGTTTTTAAAAAATACTTCCCCACTAATGCTGATTTAATATAGTAACCCATTTGTCTATATCATTATGAGTAGTTTCTTGATAAAATTAGTTATACATATTTGAAATCACTTTGTTCCATCTCTCTTGAGAGCACCACAGATTATTCAAATGAAAGGTTCCAGATTTTTTTTTTCATTTTTCCTTTTCAGAGACCAATCGTTAATACGATACAATGGCTGCTTTGAATTCCACCAGAGATTTCATAGAAACTTAATTTTGGGTAAGGGACTTGTTTGGCATATTGATCTGCTAGAGCCTCTCCCTTAGCTTCCATATTGTTTCTCTCTAGATGGGGTTCAACCTTCTGTAGCTACCTCAAAAAGTGGAACTGTATCTAAAAAGTCCTTAATTTGTCCACTTTTGAGAGGATACTGGTAGAGGCAAGAAACTCCCTTTGTTTCCAAAGCAGCCCATAGTCACATACTACACCAAAAGCATACCTGCTATATACTTAATTTCTGATCTGATTGGTTAACAAGTTTCTGCTGTCTGGACTGATTTTACCTCAGGTAGAAGACTGTATAGAGTACTGATAGAATATCTTGCTTGATAACCTCCAGTTTCAGTTTTCAAGTATGATCCATCAACAAACAGTATTAGGTCACGGTCTCAGGAGGTTGTTGTTGTCAGTCACTCAGTCGTGTCCTACTCTTTGTGACTCCATGAACTACACAGCATGCCAAGCTTCCCTGTCCTTTATCATCTCCCAGACCTTGCTCAAATAATGTCCACTGAATCGGTGATGCCATCCAACCATCTCATCTCCTGTCATCCCCTTCTCCTCCTGCCTTCAATCTTTCCCAGCATCAGGATCTTTTTCAGTGAATCGGCTCTTTGCATCAGGTGGCCAAAGTATTGGAGCTTCAGCTTCATTATCAGTCCTTCCAATTAATATTCAGGACTGATTTCCTTTAGGATTGACTGGTTTTATCTCTTTGCAGTCCAAGGGACTCCCAAGAGTCTTCTCCAACACCATAGCTCAAAAGCATCAGTTCTTTGGTGCTCAGACTTCTTCATGGTCCAACTCTCACATCCACACATGACTACTGGAAAAACCATTGCTTTGACTAGATGGACCTTTGTTGGTAAAATCATGTCTCTGCTTTTTAATATGCTGTCAGAGTTGGACTGTGAAGAAAGCTGAGCACTGAAGAATTGATGCTTTTGAACTGTGGTGTTGGAGAAGACTCTTGAGAGTCCCTTGGACTGCAAGGAGATCCAACCAGTCCATTCTGAAGAAGATCAGCCCTGGAATTTCTTTGGAGGGAATGATGCTAAAGCTGAAACTCCAGTACTTTGGCCACCTCATTAGAAGTGTTGACTCATTGGAAAAGACTCTGATGCTGGGAGGGATTGGGGGCAGGATGAGAAGGGGATGACAGAGGATGAGATGGCTGGATGGCATCACCAACTCGATGGACGTGAGTCTGAGTGAACTCCGGGAGTTGGTGATGGACAGCGAGGCCTTGCGTGCTGCGATTCATGGGGTTGCAAAGAGTCGGACACGACTGAGCAACTGAACTGAACTGAACTAGGTTGGTCACAGCTTTTCTTCCAAGGAGCAAGCATCTTTTAATTTCATGGCTGCAGTCCCCATCTGCAGTGATTTTGCAGCCCAAGGAAATAAAGTTTGTCATTATTTCCATTGTTTCCCCATCTATTTGCCATGAAGTGATGGGACCAGATGTGATGATCTTCGCTTTTTGAATGTTGAATTTTTAAGCCAGTTTTTGCACTCTTCTCTTTCACCTTCATCAAGAGGCTCTTTAGTCTCAGGAGGAGTCTCTAATAAATCTGAGTGAGGTACAGAGATTTTCCTAACTAAAGTAAGACAACCATGAGATTCCCCCTTCTTTTGATAGTGCAGGGAGAGTGGCTGGATTAAGACTGTTGCAGTAAAGAAGAGTAATGGGACAGAGTGAGAGTGATAGTATCTCAGAAGATATTAATTGGCTGGTTGAAAGTGTCTGCTCTGTCATTAGTAATGTCTGTACTGAGTGAGGAGCCATGAAATCAAAAGAAGAGGCTAGAACTTATTCAGCAGAAATATCAACAATTTGTCTGTTTGTTTTGGGGTTTTTATTTTAATTGGAAGATAATTACTTTACAATATTTTGATGGTTTTTGCCATACATTAACATGAGTCAGCCATAGGCACACATATGTCCCCTCCCTCCTGAACCTCCCTCTTACCTCCCTCACCACCCTATCCCTCCAGATTGTTACAGAGCACTGGTTTGGGGTGGTAATAGCTATTACTCTATGACCTTTGGAAAGGGATAAACCTTTCCAACAGTGTCAAGAGTGAGAATATAGTTAGTGACTTTAAGGTTGATTGTTTTCAGAGGTTAGGGAAGCAGTTAAACACTAAGCTAACCATTTTAGTGATGTATGCAACTTGTCTCCAACAGACTTCTAACAAAATCTTCATTTTTTACATCAAGCAGGTTCTTCTTTCCTTTAGATCTTGAGGATATCAAACTTTTAAAAAATGTATATTCTTTTAAAATCTTACTCTTGAAGTTAACTTCTCAAATGGATTTTCTTCCTTATCTTCTAAAAGTAATATATTTATTTTTAGGACAATTTTATGTTACTGAAAATTGAGCAAATGGCACACAGTTCCATATATCCCACCTCTCCCAAACACAGTTTCCCTATTACTATATCCTGGGGCAAGTCAATGAAAATCTTTGAACAGGTTTCCTTGTTCTTTGAACAAAGTAGATTATCTACACAGTGTATAGGACTCAATCACAAGGGAAAGTTAGATCTTTTAAGTCATGAATGAGACCAGGGAAAAATAGGAGTGGGCTCCAGTGTACTCCAGGGGCAGGACTATCCAGGTATGTTATTATCCTCTCCAAGAGAAAGCAAAATCATATTGACTGTCTTGGTCTAGAGGCACACTGAAAAACAGGCAGAGCAAAGGTTCAGTAGAATTGAAGCAAGTGGCTTCAGGTAGAATTGATAATAGGATGGTATTTGGGTTAATTTTTGTCAGCTAGTGAGGTATACATATTTTGTTGATGGCCTTAAGATCTTGAACAAACCAAAATCCTTGTGTGTTTGTCTTCACTTCTTGGTGGAGAGAATGTTACAAAGGCAATGTATGGAAAGACCTTTTATATAAGGCATTCAACTCTATGTTTGAGCTCTTCCTTTTGGTGTCAAGGGAAATTAAGGGAAGTTTGGTAATGGCTTGGTAGAATGTATCTAAATTTTAATAGGTTGAAAGTATTAGTTGCTCAGTCCTGTCTGGCTCTTGGTGACCCCATGGACTGTAGCCAGCCAGGCTCCTCTGTCCAAGGAATTCTCCAGGCAAGAATACTGGAGTGGGTCACCAGTCCCTTCTCCAAGGGATCTTCCTCACTGAGGGATCAAACCCGAGTCTCCTGCATTGCAGGCAACTTCTTTACTGTGTGCTGCTTCCATTATTTTACCTGTTTTTCCTTTTTCCCATTTTTTCTATGTCAGTGAAATTTGTAGCTCATAACGGATCAGATATGCTGTCAATAAATTTATCTGGGGTATTTACCAATGAGAGAGTTTAGGAGAACAAGCAGAAGCTATTTAATCAGAGGTTGTTATATAGCAAAAGAGTCAGCCCCATCACTTGCATTTGAGAGCTGACAGGCAAGTAAGGGAGTGAGAAATGTTTATGGTGGAAAAAAGGAGAACTTCGGGTATGTTTGAACAGAGGTTGTTGGCAGGGGAAAGCCAGAGGCAGGCTAACTAAAAGGAGGGAATCTATGTAATTGATTTGATTTTGTGAACTCTGCAGCCTTAAGCATAGTACATCTGACTTTCTTAGAATTGTCCTGAGTTAGAAGGAGGGATGAAAATTAGGGAAGCTGGCAGTTATTGACCAAGTTCTGATCACTGGGGCCAGTTACCATAGAGGTTACAGTTTTGTTTCTGGGCTGCTTGCTGCAAAATTTGTGGGTCAGAATTCTGTTGTCATAAGTGGTCTGGTCATTGTTAGCTTGTATATTCAGTCTCTCAGATCCTATGATCCCCAGGGCTACCAAGGACTCTAGCTGCTTAATGACATCTCCTGTTGGCCAACCATGGCCCACTGAACTCAGTGATGCTGATGCCTCCCCAGTGCATTTCTTTTGCTTAGTTACACAGTGTCCCTCTAGGCCCTGCCACACTCCCACTAGCTGACACGTTATTTAGCTTTAGGTAGTATATCCAGTGTATCATCCCCATTACTCTGAACCTTTTGATCCTCTGTTGTATTATATTATACTTAACTTTAGTTATTGTCTAGTGGCAAGGAGAGATGATGGTGCACTTTGCCTTGCCAGGCAGAGGCTTCTGCATCATCTTAGAGCAAGGTAGATGTGCATGTTTTCATAAAGAGTGGTGGGCCACTTCTGTGGGCTGAGAATTAAAAAATATCCGGGGGTTCAAGTTATTCATATCTATCTATCCAGTTGTCTCCATCTAATGTTTCAGGGCTCAATAAATCTGTGATCTCACTATTACAGATGAATGAATACAGAAGATGAGGGGACAACCTGGTGGGCTACAGTCCATGGGGTTGCAAAGAGTTGGACACGATTGAGCAACTAAACACATACGATACAAGGGACTTACCTGATGGTCTAGTGGTTAAGAATCTACCTTGCAATACAAGGGATATGGGTTTGATCTCTGATTAGAGAACTAAGATCCCACATGTTGTGGCGCAACTAAGCCCCTGAGCCACAACTACTGAGTCCATGTGCTCCAGAGACGGCCCACCACAACTACTGAGCCTGGGCACCACAGCTGGAGAGTCCATGTGCTGCCAGGAAAGATACCACAAAAACACAATGAAGGTCTCACGTGCTGCAACTAAGACCCAACGCAGACAAATCAATAAATGTATAGATTTAAAAGGAAAAAAAAAAGATGTGAGGAATATTACTCAGTAATAAAGAGAATGAAGTTCTGCCATTTTCAACAATGTGCATGGACCCACAGTGTATTCTGTTTAATGAAATTAGACAGAGAAAGATATATACTCTCTATGTTATCATTCACATGTGGAAACTAAAAAATAAAACAAATGCATATAATAAAACAAAAAGAGACTCACATATAATGAGAACAAAGAAGTGGGTAATGAGAACAAAGAAGTGGGTAACAGAGGGGAGGAGAAGGAAGGGATAAGACAGGGTATAAGGTTAAGAGATTAAACACTACACTACATAAAGTAGATAAGTAACAAGGACATATTACATAAGAACACATACTCATTATTTATTAATAACTTTAAACTGAATATAATCCATAAAAGTATTGAACTATTTTTGTATACCTGAAACTAATATAAAATCATATACAATTATATATAACCATATTTCAAAAGAAGAGAAAGGGATAATCCTATTAATTATATCAGTCACCCTGGATTTGAAGTAATGGTTATTACTTCAATAACCAATAAAAAAGATTAAGGAAAAATTTGATGTAAAAGGCTTAGTAAAAGAGAAAGAGACAATACTCTCATTATTTGGAGATATTATCTTTATCAGTCAAGCAAGAGAATCCACAGAGAAGTAATTACTATAATCAATATTGCTGGATATCAGACCAATATAAGAACAAATTATTTCTATAAGCTAGTAACAATGTACAAAATATACTGACTCATAAAGTATAAAAACAAAAAATCTTTAGTATTATAAATTTTCTATGACATGAGAATTATATTAAAAACATATGAGAAGAAAAGGATGGAAATAGTAAGTTCTTTTGGAAAATAATGGTGATTTAGTCTCTAAGTCGTGTCCAACTCTTGCGACCCCATGGACTGTAGCGCACCAGGCTCCTCTGTCCATGGGATTTTCCAGGCAAGAATACTGGAGTGGGTTGCCATTTCCTTCTCCAGGGGATCTTCTGGACCCAGGAGCCAAACCAGGGTTTCCTGCATTGCAGGTGGATTCTTCACCAACTGAGCTACGAGCGGAGTCCATTTTTGGAAAATACTCCCACTCTGAAAAGTATTTTGGAAAATACTCTTTTAAAAGAGAAGAGCCCATAATCATTGTACCCCATTCTGAGTCTTGTATCCAATTACATTTGTCCCATAGAACCTGTAGTGAGCTCCCCACAAAGGCCATCCAGAAAAGGTAAAACAAGGTAGAGGGTTGTCATATTATTAATTTAGATGGACACTAGGACCAAAACCTGGAAACAAAAGAAATTTATAAATTACTCTATTGACAGGAAAAGAAGTGGAAGGGGCGATGGTAGGATGCTTGAGAAAAGATGGTTTTTAATATTTACTAGAAAAGTGCTGTGGTTTAGCTTTGAAGAAAGCTGGGGGATAGAACTGCTTGAGTGTCCGTCCTAGAGAAAACCTAAGCAACAGTAAGGTACCTGAAACAATGCTACATTTGAAGATGCCTTTTTTTTTGCCCAGGTGAGCTCCTTTCAGGTGTTTTAGGCAACCACTGGTCAAAATTAGACAGTACACATTCTCTGCAGCATTTGTTGTTTGTAGATTTTTTGATGATGGCCATTCTGACTGGTGTGAGGTGGTATTTCGTTGTAGTTTTTATTTGCATTTCTCTAATAATGAGTGATATGAAGCATCTTTTCATGTGTTTATTGGCCATTTGTATGTCTTCTTTGGAAAAATGTCTCTGTAGGCCTTCTGCCCATTTTGGATTGGGGTTGTCTGTTTTTTCTGATACTGAGCTGTATGAACTGCTTATATATTTTGGAAATTAATCCTTTTTCTATGCTTCATTGGCAATTATTTTATCCCATTCTGAGGGTTATCTTCTCATCTTGTTTATAGTTTCCTTTGCTGTGCAAAAGCTTTTATGTCTTATTAGGTCAGTAGTGTTTATTTTTGTTTTTATTCCCATTAAATAGAACCCTCCTGTACTTCAGTGGAAATGTAAACTGATACAGCCACTATGGAAAACAGTGTGCATATTCCTTAAAAAACTAGGAATAAACCTACCACATGACCCAGCAATCCCAGTACTGGGCATATATCCTGAGAAGACCACAATTCTAAAAGTCACTTGTACCCCAGTGTTCACTGCAGCAATATTTACAATAGCCAGGACATGGAAGCAACCTATCTAGGTCCATCAACATATGAGTGGATAAAGAGGTGGTACATTTATACAATGGAATATTACTCAGCCATAAAAAAAAGTAATGGATTTGAGTCAACTGCACTGAGGTGGATGAACCTAAAGCCCCTAACACAGAGTGAAGTAAGTCAGAAAGGGAAAAACAAGTATCCTATATTAACACATATATATGGAATCTAGAAAAATGGCACTGATGAACCTAAAGAACGGACTTGTGATCACAGTGGGGAAAGGTGAGGGTGGGACAAATTGAGAAGGTAGCGTTGACACATATATGCTATCATGTATAAAATAGATAAATAGTGGGAAGTTGCTAAACAACACAGGGAGCACAGCCTGGTGAACGAGAGGTGGGATGAGGGGAGGAAAGGGAGGTTCAGGTAGGAAGGCATATTCATAAATATATATAATTGTGACTGATTCACATTGTTGTATGGCAGAAGCCAACACAAAACTGTAAAGCAATTCTCCATCAATTAAAAAGTAAAAAAAAAAAAATTTTAAGAAAAACCTGCAGCCTGCATCCAAAAAGGATCTATTCGTGTGATTCTTTCGGTGTGTGCAATATATACATAACCAACACCGGAAGACTCTGTCCTGGTGCCCGCTCAGGTGTCCAGGAATTGTGGGAGGCAGTGGATTCAGGGAACAGGCATTTCCGGGCCTTGCAAGGAGGACCAGGAGGGCGACAGGGGCGCTCCTGGGGACCTGGACTCGGAGAAGGAGGTAGAGGTTGGAGTGGTGAGTCAGGAAAGGGCTCCAGAAGGGGCAAGTCCAGGTTGTCGTCGTGCTGAGGAGAGCCTCTCTCTGGACTAGGATTGGAGGCCCGAGGGGAGGGCTCTGAGACTAGGTCGAACAGGTCAAAGTGAGTCAAACTTTCAGCAGAAGAGCAGAGCTCAGCGACTGGGACTGAGGCAGCATCCATCCAGCCCAGCAGGAAGTCAGCGTCAGCATTCGCGTCCTCCTTGCTGGCCTCTCCCTGGCAGGCGATGTCTGGGACAGCGGCACAGGAGAGTCCCGGCTCCAGGGCCACGTACTCCCCGGGAGGGCTCAGGACAGCGCCCGGTTCTAGGCCCTGCCCCCACGGCCCTTCCACACCCGAGCCCAGCAGGGCCTCGGGAACCAGCATGAGGATGCGACCTCCGAGACACACTTGCCTCACAGACGTTGGCTCGGGCTCCAGCAGCAGTTCGACGTCGTCCAGGAGCACGTGCAGAGCACATCCCGCCGGCAGGACAGCCACGAAGATGAGGGTGCCTGCTGTCGGGGACCAGGCCAGGTTATCCAGCCTGGGCGCCGCCTCAGACTCGGACTTGGGGCGCTTGGCAGGGCCGGGTCCTCCGTCCTGCGGTTCCCACGAGTCCTCAGGGTAGGCGGTGGGGCTGCGCGGTCGGCAGCCCATCATGTGAGTGTCGCCGCGGGCCTGGGACCTGGCAGAAGGCGACAGAGGGCTGGGTCCTGCAGGCAGTGACAGGTCGGCTTGACAGGTGAGGCCGACGAGGGGCGGTGCGGCGCAGGAACGCAGGACGAGTCTTCGGAACTCTGGGGTTGCCTCTGGGGAGTCACTCAGTCGTGGCTTCTAGGGCAGCTGCTGCGTTCAGTCGCAAGAGCGAGTCTGAGCTTCATCTCCTCACGTGGACGGGTTTGCACAGGAGCGGGCCAAGGGTGCCGTGAGTGAAGCCGGCGGAACCTGAGTCGCAAAGCAGCCTCGCGCTAAGCGGCCTCGCGCTAAGCCCCGCCTCTTCCTAAGCTCCGCCTACAGAAATGGAGTAGTCTGGGAAGCCGAAGAGTCGTGACCCTGGTGGGTAGTTCAGTGTAGATGCTTTTATAGGCCTGAAGGGGGCGGAGCAATCGTGCCACTCCTGGGTGAAGTCCTTGGCTTTCCTCTTGTTGACCTCAGATGCGGAAAACCTTAACCGGAAAACCGATTACATTTCTAGTCCCACCATTGGAACGGTGCACCAGGACCCTGAAATGTAGTTCCTTCATCCCCTGAGACCTCGCCCTGGCAGTGACCTCTTGTCTTCTTCGGTCCGATAGTGAGGTAAGGTTTCGGATGACATCCTTAAGTCTACGCCTGTCTTCTCAATGACTGCCAGATCCTTGCAGCGGTATTGAAAGTGAAAGTGATGTTAAAATTGAGTGTCTTATTAGCAACTGCTGCACGATTAACTTATGTATATATCAGTTTAGCAAGATGGTCATTGTTATACTTCCATCACTAAACCAAGAGTTTATTGTATTGAATTTGACCTACACTACACTCAGAAGTGTATCTGTTGCAGCTCAATTGTGCCAAAGGAAGAACCAATTGGCCAGGAGCCCGGAAGTAGCAAAGGATCGTTTGACCCATCAGGCTCCCCTCCGGGTGATGCAGGCAGCAGCGCCTTTAATCTGGGTGTCACTTTAAAGGCACGCCTATGCTACCGATCCTGGTGGCCAAGGGAAGGTGTGGATCCACAACTTATCCAGAGTTAGTAGAAGAAAGCACTCAATAATTACTTTGGACTACTACTACTACTACTACTATAGATAATTCTTTCATATAGTTACAGAAGAAGGTGAAATACTTCCCTTTGTGTCCTTTTACCACATGGTTGCTCACTTTGTCCCTTTTTACAAAATAGCTTATATGGTCTCATTTTTAGGGCCGCATAATATTCCTTCATACAGAATCCTGTTAAAATCAGGCTTCCTTTGATGGACATTCAAGCTAGTGATCTGTGAATTGGCAGACACTGCCCTTCTCTGGCCAGTTAGTGTAAAATGTAGATTCTGTGCCACATCCCAGAATCACTGATCAGACTTCCGAGAGCCATGGGCATAGGAATACTCCTTAAGTAGCTCCACAAAGATTATGTTTGGGGCCTGAGTTTAAGATGACAGAACTTGTTTTCATTCAGCATTTGAGGGGTTCAGGAACACTGCAGTGTATGATCAAGGTGACATCCCAGCCTGTTGGTGACAAACACAAGAAGGAAATTCAACCTTCCTGGGCCTGCCTTCAGTGGTTTCCCCTATATTCCTTCCTGAATCCACTCTCACGGTTGCATTCCAGTGTCTTGCCTGTGGGCTAAGAAATTCCCTATATAGATCAGGAGGCTTGCTGAGGGAACATGCAGGGGCTGTACACAGTTTTCAGGGCATGGCTACCAGGAACATGAGTTCTCATTGGGTGAACATGGATGCCACAGGCACCTACTTCTGTATTCCCAGGTGATGGGAGCAGCTGCTGTTCCTCTGTTGTTTTTACAGAAGGCAGGATAGGAAGATGCAAGGAGATGTTGGGAAACTTGCAGGAAACATCTGCTTTGGTCCCGGAGAATTCTTCTGACTGCTTGAACATCCCATGGTCAGAGAACATTCAATGGGAACTCCATTCAGGACAGTGAGTGTGGACATGCTATGTTTTAAGGGACAGATGGAGGAGCCAAAATCTGGCCAGGACACCAGGTATAGTTTGGAGCTCTTGGCATAAGGAGTATTGGGACCCTGAGCAGGGTGGCTTCTGCACCATCTGGTGCCACCTCTTATCCACTGCTCTCCTGGCATCAGTAGGCTTATTATCAGAACCTGGGCTTATTATTGTCCGGGGCCCTGTGAATCCTCACACTGAACTCTGCTTAGAAGGGACTGTGGTCCTGTCCTGAAACAAAGACAGTTACTGGGGGCCTGGCATAGACACTCCCAGTTTCTTCTTCTGGTCAGCCCCTCTATAACTGTGTGATCACAGGCAAGTCATTTCACCTTTGGTAACCTCAGCTTCCTTACATAAGAAGAGGGGAGAATGCCATCTACTGTGTAGGGTGGTTGTGAGACAATGTAGGTAAAATGTTCTTGGAACATGGTAAGTGCCTAGTAAATATTAATTTTCATTCTTTATTATGTTTATAATCTGTCTTTCCGAATGGTATCATAGCCCTGTTCTCAGTATCTTGAAGAGTGCCCAGCATGTAGCCTACATGCAATGAATGAAATAGTAAACAGTATCTCCTCATCATCATCCTAAAAAGGGGTCAGATATGTTAGAAATAACTTTTCCAGGACTGCCCTGGTGGTACAGTGGAGAAGAATCTGAGTGCCAATGTAAGAGACACAGTTTGGATCCCTGGTCCAGGAATATTCCTCATGCCACAAGGCAACTAAGCTTGTATGCCACAATTATTGAGCCTGTGCCCTAGAGCCCCCTTCTGCAACTACTGAGCCCAAGTGCTGCAACAACTGAAGCCCATACACCTAGAGCCTGTGCTCCACAACAAGAGAAGCCACAATGAGAAGCTCACCCACCACAACTATAGAGTGGCCCCCATTCCCACAACTAGTGAAAAGTCCCCACAAAGCAATGAAACCCCAGTGCAACCAAAAGTAAAATGAAAAACAATTTTAAAAGTTGACCTTCAAATGATACCACCAAGAAAGTGAAAAGATAACCCAGAGACTGGGAGAAATTTTTTAAAAATAAAAAAGAGATTACTTTGCTAGGTGTTTTCATAACAGAACATCTATATAATTCATACATGACTTGCTGGGCACCAGATCAGTTGTCTCTTTTTACGTTATTTTTCTTTAAGATGCTCAATGACTGTCTGAGTGGATTTTCAGGCCCACTCATTGGTCTTTCTTGGTGTCATTCAAAACAAACTATTCAATCTGTATGAACTTCTTCAACCACTGTGAGGCAGAATTACCAAATAAATCCCAGTTCTGGGTAGGGTACAAGATAGGGTACAAGATGGCTACCAGTGGTCCAGTTAGGAGAAGAGTGAGGAAAGTTGAGTACAGAAGCCAGGCAAAAGATAGCCATCACGAAGTAGGACTGAGTTTTCTCAGCATTGGGCATCTGAGCATAGTGAATGCTTTCTTCTTCATTTGACACTCTGAGACACAGGTCCAGAACTTTGGGACCGAGGGTGCTCTTGACATTAACATTAATGAGGATCATTTGGTTATTCCCCAAGAATGCATAACTAGGATTTAAAATTCCTATTTATTTTTATTCACTTAAAAATAATACCTGGATATATATTTTTAACATATAAACACTGTATATAAAACTGTAGCTGACTTCAGCTCCCACCAACTCCTAATCCAGTGTTGATGTGAGGAGATCCTTTTCAATCTATTGACATACATAACACAGGGAATTTGTTTTCTTCCTGGAATGGCCATGTATTGTGGGTCTTTCTTTGCAATGTGTAAAACCTTATTGCAATTCATACTGTTATCAGCAAAGTACATTACCTATTCTGTCTTTTATTGGAGAGACATTCTCCAAAATGCATTACAGGCCTTTACAAGAAAATGTGGAATAAGAAAGGGCAGTTTCAAAATTTTCTTGTATAGAAACACTGTTGTTCTTGCCTGGAGTAGAATGACGACACTGCCCCTGAACAGTTTCTCTATTTTAAAAAGTATTGGAAAAACTAGTCTCAGCAGGCAGGCAAAATAAGAAATAAAAGGCACCCACACTGGATAAAAAGAAGGGAACCTATTAATATTTGCAGATGGCAAGAACTTTAAAAAGGAAAATACTAACATCTTGACCACAAAAGAATAGGCACTAATAAATGAATTCCACAAATTTGGAGCATACAGATTAATACACAGGAAAATTTAGCTTTTTTATACAGGAAGAAGATATTCACTGAAGGGAAAAGGAACAAGAGAAGAAGAAAGCCATCTATAATCCAATCAGTAAGAATGCCAGTACTAATCCCATAAAAAGAATTAAATACCTCAAAATAAAACTGACTCATAGGAGAAAGGCAATTCTGAAAACTAAAACACTGACAAAGGCAATGAAAGATGACACAGAGAAATACGAAGATATCACAAGATCTGGAACTAGAAGAATTAATATTGTTCAGATGGCCATACTGCCTGAAGCAATCAACAGATTGAAGGCAGACCCTAGCAAAACACCTTTTTCTCAAATGAGTACAAATATTCCTAAAATTCATAGAGAGCCACACAAGACGCAACATGGCCAAAGCAAGCGTGGGGAAAAAAGAAACAAAAAACAAGGTTGAAGCTACCACCTTCCTAGACTTCAGAACAAACTGCAAAGCTACAGAAATTCAAACAGCATGGTACTGGCACAGTAACAGACATAGAGCTCAATGGAACAGAATAGAGATCCCAGACATAACCCCGGAGTAAACCCAGGCACCTATAGGCAATGAATGCACAACATAAAATGTACCAGTGTACAACAGCAAGAGTGTCTCTTCAACATGTGTTGCAGGCAAAACTGGACACCCATATAAACAACAAAGAGACCTGAATATTTCTACAGACCTTCAAGAAACATAAAGTCAAAATGGGTGACAGACCTCCAAGTGAGACCTTAAGCCACAAAACTCCTCAATGAGACACTGGATCTTGGACATAAATCGAGGCAACACTTGTGTCAAGGCATATGTCTCCCCAGGCAAAAGTCATCTAGGCAAATCTGAATGCGTGGGACCTAGCTGAATTTCAAATCTTTCACAGAGCAAAGGAAACTACAGACAAGTCCAAAAGGCATCCTATGGAATTGGACACAATATCTGCAAGTGATATGACTGATCCAAATCTATAGCAGTTCCTCCAGCTCTGTAGGATAAAAACAACCAAACAACTCAATCAGACTACAAGCAGATGTTATGAATACAGTTCTTGGTCCAAAGAAGAGAGGCAGATGCATAACAGACATGGGAGAAGATACTCCACATTGCTAATAGATAGAAATGCAATTTCAAACAACCATGACATATCACTTCACAACGTTAACAAGGGATAGCATATGAAAGTCTTTTCAAAAGAAATAGTCTCTAGAAAAGGATGAATAGGGAGTCCCCAGACACTATTGTTGGGAATTACAATTGGGGCAACCATTAGGCAAAACAGAATAAAGTTTCCTCCAAACACTACAGGTAGAGACACCATGTTATCCAACCATTCTATTCCTGAGTATACATCCTGAAAACAACAAAAACTCTCATTAAAAGTGAATGAGGCACTGGATGTTTACAGCAGCAGTATTGACACTAGGCAAAACAAGGAGGCAACCCTAGTGCCTATCCACAGAATAATAGATACAGAAGAGGGCTGACAAATACAAAAAAAAAATACACATAAAATGGAATAATACTCTCCCAGAAAGAAGACTGAAATTCTTCTTCAGAAACTTGGATGAACTTAGCCTATAACAGTCTAAGTGACAGAAGCCCAAACAAGAATCACAAATACTGTATAATACCATGGACAAGGGAATGTTAAAAAAGAATACAGACAAATGGTCAGCAACAGTGAAAGAGACTCAAACATAGAGTAAACAACCTTATTTTTATTGTTCAGTCACTAAGTCGTGTCTAACTTTTGAGACCCCATGGACTGCAGCACGCCAAGCTTCCCTGTCCTTTACTATATCCCAAATTTGCTCAAACTCATGTTCATTGAACTGATGATGCCATCCAGCCATCCCATCCTCTGTTGCCACCTACTCCTGCCCAAAATCTTTACCAACATCGGGTCTTTTCCAATGAGTTGGCTCTTCACATCAGGTATGCCAAAGTATTGGAGCTTCAGCATCAATCCTTCCAAAGAATATGCATGGTTAAATTCCTTTCGTGTTGGCTGGTTTGATCTCCTTGCTGTCCAAGGGACTCTCAAGAGTCTTCTCCAGCACCAAAACTGAAAGTGTCTGTTCTCTGATGCTCAGCCTTCTTTACAGTCCATCTCTCACATTTGTACATGACTACCGGAAAAGCCACAGCTTTGACTATACAGACCTTTGTCAGAAAAGTGATATCTTTGCTTTCTAATATGTTGTCTAGGTTTTCATATCTTTCCTCCCTAGGGGCAAGCAGCTTGTAATTTTATGGCTGAAGACACTGTCTGCAGTTATTTTGGAACCCAAGAAAATAAAATCTGTCACTGCTTCTATTTTTTTCCCTTCTTTTTGCCATGAAGTGATGGAACCAAATGCCATGATCTTCATTTTTTTTTCACTTTATTTTATTTTATTTATTTATTTTTTTAATTAATTAATTAATTTATTTATTTTAATTTTTACTTTACAATTCTGTATTGGTTTTGGCATAGATTGACATGAATCCACCACATGTGTACATGCGTTGAATGTTGAGTTTTAAGCCAGCTTTTCACTCTCCTCTTTGACCCTCATCAAGAGACTCTTTAGTTCCTCTTCACTTTCTACCATTAGAATGGTATCATATGCCTATCTAAGACTGTTGATATTTCCTTCCAGCAATCTTGATTCCAGCTTGTGAGTCATCCAGCTCAGCATTTCATATGATTACTCTGCAAATTAGTTAAATAAACAGAGTGACAGTATACAGACTTGACATACTCCTTCCCCAATTTTGAACCAGTCAATTGTTCCATGTCCAGTTCTAACTGTTACTTCTTGACTGGCACACAGGTTTCTCAGGAGGCAGGTAAAGTGGTCTGGTATTCCCATCTCTTTAAGAATTTTCCAGTTTGTTGTGATCCACATAGTCAAAGGCTTTAGTATATTCAGTGAAGCAGAAGTAGATGCTTTTCTGGAAGTCCCTTGCTTTCTCTTTGATCCAACCAGTGTTGGAAATTTGATCTCTGGTGCCTCTACCTTTTCTAAACCAAGCTTGTATATCTGGAAGTCCTAGGTTCACATACTGCTGCAACCTAGCTTGAAGAATTTTGAACATCAATTTATTAGCATGTAAAATGAGCACAACTGTGCAGCAGGTTGAATATTTTTGGCATTGCCCTTCTTTGGAATTGTAATGAAAACTGACCTTTTCCAGCCCTGTGGCCACTGTGGCTGAGTTTTCCAAATTTGTTGACATACTGAGTGCAGCACTTTAACAGCATCATCTTTTAGGATTCGAAATAGTTCAGCTGGAATCCATCATCTCCACAGCTTTGTTCTCAGTAATGCTTCCTAAGGCCCACTTGACTTCACACTCCAGGATGTATAGCTCTAGGGAGTGACCACACCATCATGGTTATCTGGGTTATTAAGACATTTCTGTACAGTTTTTCTGTGTATTCTTGCCACCTCTTCCTAATATATTCTGCTTCTGTTAGGTCCTTACCATTTCTGTCCTTTATTGTGCCCATCCTTGCATGAAATATTCCCTTAATATCTCTGATTTTCTTAAAGAGGTCTCTAGTCTTTCCCATTTATTGCTTTGCATTGTTCACTTAAGAAGGTTTTCTTATCTCTCCTTGCTATTCTTTAGCACTCTGCACTCAGATGGGTATATCTTTCCTTTTCTCTTTTGCCTTTTGCTTCTCTTCTTTTATCAGTTATTTGTAAGGCCTCCTTGGAAAACTATTTTGCCCTCTTGCATTTCTTTATCTTGGGGATGCCTTTGGTCATTGACTCCTATACAATGTTAAGAACCTCCATCCATAGTTCCTCAGGCACTCTGTCTATCAGATCTAATCCCTTGAATCTGTCACCTCCACTGTATAATCATAAGGAATTTGATTTAGGTCAAACCTGAATGGCCTAGTGCTTTTCCCTACTTTCTTCAATTTAAGGCTAAATTTTGCAATAAGGAGCTCATGGTCTGAGCCACAGCTCAAATCTTGTTTTTGCTGATTGTATAGAGCTTTTCTATCTTTGGCTACAAATAATATCATCAGTCTGATTTCAGTATTGACTGTTTGGTGATGTCCATGTGTGGAGTTGTGTTGTTGGAAGAGGGTGTTTGCTATAACCACTGCATTCTCTTGACAGAACTCTGTAAACAAGCTGCTGCTGCTGCTACTAAGTCGCTTCAGTCATGTCCAACTCTGTGCGACCCCATAGACGGCAGCCCACCAGGCACCCCCATCCCTGGGATCCTCAAGACAAGAACATTGGAGTGGGTTGCCATTTCCTTCTTCAATGCATGAAAGTGAAAAGTGAAAGTGAAGTCTCTCAGTCGTGTCCGACTCTTAGCCAGCCCATGGACTGCAGCCCACCAGACTTCTCCATCCATGGGATTTTCCAGGCAAGAGTACTGGAGTGGGGTGCCATTGCCTTCTCCAGTAAACAAGCTAGTCCTTAACAAATGAGAGAGGGAAGGGGGCAAGTGCAAGAAGAGGTAGAGAATGGAGTCATATAAAATAGCAAGTATTGTTCAAAACAAGGAATGAGTGCCTTAATCTTGTAATAAGTTGTACAGGAACAACTGTCTATACACCTGAATCTAATCTGGAACTGTAAATCACCTCCACTTCAATAAATGACCCAATCAAGCCCATCCATCCATCCCACAAACTCTGCATGGGACCCTGCTGGAACTCTTCCTCTTACACTTTTAATCCCCTACTCCTCCCAGGGCTATTCAAGGTTTTCAATCCCTGAAGCCTCAAGATTTGTCTCACTGGCTCTTTAACGAGGTTTCCCCTTGTACCCCCATGACTGCAAAATTACAAGCAGTTGCTTTCTGTCTCCCCACAAACCATAAAATGCCAACATTCAGAATAATTCGACAAAGCCTCTGTCTTCAACCAGAAACACACAAAACAACACTCCTATCTTTTCAGGATCCAAAACACTGCAAGAAGACTTACCCACAGACCACTGACAGAAAGTTCCTACTTCTTGGTAAACTTTAGGAGTACTTCAATTGACACTAGGCTAGAGACATGGATGTCCTTATCCAACCCACTGTTCCACTTGTATAAAAGGAATATCCAATTAAAAGATGAGAGACAGATAAGAGACAGGTCAACAAAACAAAGATACAATACTCCCATGATTTGGAAACAGTTTTGTCTTTACTGGGATTCCCTGGTGGCTCAGATGGTAAAGAATCTGACTGCAATGCAGGAAATCAAAGTTCAGTCCTTGGGTTGGGAAGATCTCCTGCAGAAGGGAATGGGAATACACTCCAATACGCTCACTGGGGAATTCTATGGACAGAGGAGCCTGGCAGGCTACAGTCCATGGGGTCCCAAAGAGTCATAAATGACTGGGCCATTAACACTTTTCACTTATCTTTATTGGTCAGTCAGGAGAATCAACCCATAAGCCATGGCTGACACGAAGCTCTTCTGCAGGATACCGGGTAAATCTAGGAATCACCTGTTTCTACACGCCAGTCACAATGGGCAGAATTCTGTGGGGTCTTCTTTTTTTAATTTTTAATTGAAGGATAATTCCCCTGGAGGAGGACATGGCATCCCACTCCAGTATTCTTGCCTGGACTGAGGAGCTACAGTCCATGGAGACATGACTAAGCAACTAAGCAGCAACAAAAATCATTGGATAATTAGTTTACAATATTGTCTTGGTTTCTGACATACATCAGCATGAATCAAATATAGGTATACATATGTCCCCTCCTTCTTGAACCTCCCTTTCACCTCCAACCCCATACCACCTCTCTAGGTTCTCACAGAGCACTGAATTTGTGCTCCCTGTGTCAGGCAATAAATTCCCCGCGTGTGGTCTTAAAACAATTAAAAACACAGAATCTGGAGAATTAAAGACTTTTATGTGATCAGCAGATTTCTATTTTAAAAACATCCCCCCCAAAAAGAAATGGAAACGGGTGGGTGGGGGGAGGATGGCAAATTTTATTAAAAACCCACAAACTCAGCAACAGAGTTCAACTATTGCCAATCTCAGCATTCAGAAAGAGGAGGGATTGTCAGAGTGATTTCTCTGACAATTCTGTGTTTTGTATCCACCAAACATTTTGTCCCCACTCTTCAGTGGATATTGGCTAGATTCAACATACACACAGACATACACAAGAGACTACAGCGGCCATCCAGAAAAGCTCACACTGGGCAGTGTTGTCATAAACTAGCATGGACAATAGGGACAAAATCTAGTCAACAAAAGATTAAATAATTACTCTATTGGTAGGAATATGAGGGGAAGAGGCAGAGGTTGGGTGCCTGGGAAAGGATAGCTTTTGAGAGAAAAGTGCTGACAGTTGGGTTTGAAGGAAAATTAGGGGTGGAGGTGGGATAGAACTACTTCAGGGTGACCTCCCTAGAGAAAAACCTAAGCAGCTGTCTGAAAGCACGCTGTATTTCAGGAGGCTTTTCTTTGCCCAGGTGAGGTTCCTTGCTAGCGATCTAGCCACCTAGATGCTGATTTTCGACTGATGCAAAATTCTGCAGCACAGCATGCTTCCAATAATCCTCTGGCTCTTGCCATGCTTGCAAAGTGGGCCATGTACACACAGCCATCATCAGAAGACTGTCCTAGTCCACACCATTGTAAGGCGGTGTGCAGTTTACTGTAGGATCAGGGTTCTTCGCTCCTTGCCAGGAGGACTGTGAGGGCACTGGCCACGATGGAGGGGACCCGGACCAGGAGAGTGTTAAGGTTTGGAGTGGTGAGTCGCGAAAGGCCTCCTGCAGCTCCACGTCCAAGTGGTCGTGATGGTGAGGAGAGCCTCTCTCTGGACTAGGGTTGGTTGCCTGAAGCCAGGACTCTGGGAAGGAGCCCTGTGCACCCAGGTCGCAGAGAACAGGGCAGGCCGCCAGCAGCATCCATCCCATGGGGCAGGTACTCGGCATGCAGGTCCACGTACTCCTCGTGGGCAGAAGAATCCTGGCTCCGGGACTGCGTACTTGCCAGGAGGGGCCAGGACAGCAGCCTAGTTCCAGGATCTGTACCCACGTCCGAGCCCAGTAGGGCCTCGGGGATCAGCATGAGGATGTGATCTCCGAGAGACCCTTGTACCATGGACGTGGACTCCTGCTTCAGCAGCGGGTCTATGTGCTCCAGGGGGCAAGAGCAAAGCACAGCCGGCGGTGGGTTCGTTCTCAGCCTGGGACTTCCTCCCATCGTCCAATTTGGGTGCCACCTTGGACTCGGGCTCAGGCTCGGATTCGGACTCTGGGCGCTCCTGCACCTCCATTCGACAGCGAGGAGCTCGGTCCCGCACGCTGTGTCCGGTCTTGACCACAGGCGAGGCAAGCCAGAGTGGGCCGGCTGGACCCCAAGACAGAGCGCTGCTGGGGAGTCCTCAGAGGACCCGGGCCAACTCCTGGGAGACCCACAGCCCTCACTACTAGGGGAGCCACCTTCAGCGCCTCAGCTCTCTGGTCACTGAAGCCCGCTCCTCGGCGCACGCACCCGGGATGGCCAAAGCTGCCGCGAGTGAGGCCAGCACGTGGAGCAAAGAATACAACCTGGCCCCTAGGCTCCGCTCCCTCTGAGGTTCCGCGGGGTAGAATTCGCCAGACCTGAGCAGCCTGATTGACAACCCTGGCTCTGGCTGGAAGGTCACCTTAGGGATCTATGTTTAGAGAACTACCGAATGTTTACAGGGTCCCCGAATATTCCCGAGGCTCTAAGGCTGGGTTTCCAAATCACATGCTCTGCTTTCTCAAAGTAGATCTCAGAGACAGAAAACCTTAACCCAAAAACCCATTGCCTATAGGGTCACAAGGACCTGTAGGTCCCTATTCCCATTGATTCTTTCCACCCCCACCACCCCCATACCCCTAAACTCCACCAGGCATGTCCTGGCCTCTTTTGTTTGGCTCCCAAACTAACATGCTTAGTGACAGAAATGACAAATACTGTATGGCATTGCCTACATGGGCAGTGTAAAAAAACATGTGGATGAATGTATGTGCAACACTGAAACAGACTCAAATGTAAAGTAAACACGCTAATCCTTACCAAATGGGAGAAGGAAGTGGAAAGGGGCAAAAAGAGGTAGGAGATGAAGTCATAGGAACTAGCAGGTATTGTTCCAAAGGGGAATTACTGTCTTGACCTGGTAATAAGTTGTAAAAACCTAGGAGCAGTAAGGCTGCTGAATCACTCATCTGTATGCCTAAATCTAATCTGTAAGGGGAAATCATCGATAAATAACCCAATCAAATCATCAACCCATCAAACTCTGGACACATCCTTACTGGGACTGCTTTTCTGCTTTCACCTTCAATTTCCAAGTCCTCTGCAATGCCTGAAGCCCCCCAGATGCTCTCATTGGCCCTTCTGCCAGCTTTTTTGATGGACCCCCCAAAGACCCCCAAATTCCAAGTACCTGCCTTTTGTGTACCTGCAAACTATGAAATGCCAACATTTGGAATAATAATTTGACAAAGTCTTTGTCATCACACAGACACACCAAACAACCTAAGATTTCAGGATCAGAAAAACTGCAAACTAAGGTTTTCAGTACTAGAAGGGATGCTGACAAACCACATACAGAAAGGTGCTACTTCATGGTAACATTTAAAAGCATTTCCATTGACACCAGGCATGAGACTTCAAAGCCCCTAACTGATAATTCCGCACTTGGCAAAGAATATCCAGTCAAAAGATGAAAAAAAGATAAGGGGCAGGTAAATAAAGACAGTACTCTCATGGTTTGAAAATTCTTTTGTATTTTTTGGTCAGGCAGGAGAACCTACCCATAAGCTATGAGCAAAGTGAAGCTGTTTTGCAGAGTAGTAGGTCAACCTAAGAACCATTTGTTTCTAGATGCCAGTCACAGTGGACAAAATACACCTGGGTTCTTCTTTTCTTAGGTTTTATTTTTAATTGGGGAACAATTACAATATTCTGTTTCTTTCTGCCAAATATCAACATGAATGATCCATAGGTATACATATGTCCCCTCCTCCTTGAACCTCCCTCCCACCTCCCAACCCATAGCACCTTTCTAGCTTGTCAAACGACACTGGATTTGTGCTCCTGTGTCATACAGTAAATTCCCCATGTGGGGTCTTAAAACATTTAAAAAAATACAGAGTCTGGAGAATTACAGACTTTTCCATGACAGCATATTTCTATTTTTAAAACATATCAGAAGAAAAGAATGGGAAACTGTTGGCTTGGGGAGGGGGGAGGAATCACAAATTTTATTAAAAACCAGTAACTGAGTTCAACTATTTGCCAACCTCAGCACTTAGAAAGAGGAGAGCACATGATCTCTCTGAAAAATTCTGTATTTGATATCCAAAAAACACTTTGTCCACATTCTTCAGTGGATATTGGCTAGATTCAACACACACAAGAGCTGCACTGGCCATCCAGAAAAGCTTACAATGGGCAGAGTGTTGTCATAAACTAGCATGGACAATAGAGACAAAATCCTGTCAACAAGAGATCAAGTAATTACTCTATTGGTGGGAATACGAGGGGAAGAGGCAGAGATAGGGTGCCTGGGAAAGGATGGCTTTGAGAGAAAAGTGCTGGGAGTTAGATTAGAAGGGAAATCGGGGGTGGAGGTGAGAAAGAGCTGCTCAGGGTGACCTCCCTAGAGAAAAACCTAAGCAGCTATCCAAAAGCATGCTGTATTTCAGGAGGTTTTTCTTTGCTCAGGTGATCTCTACCAGTATTCTAGCCAGCTAGATGCTAATTTTGCAACCAAGGTAAAATTCTGGAATGCAGCAGGCATCCAAGGTCATCTGGCTCTTGTGATGCTTACCAGGTGGGCAATGTACACAGAGCCGTCACCAGAAGGTTCTGTCCTGGTCCTCAGCCTGGTCAGATGTGGAGATTGGGGAGCTTCAGTTCAGTTCAGTCACTCAGTTGTGTCCGACTCTTTGCGACCCCATGAATCACAGCATGCCAGGCCTCCCTGTCCATCACCATCTCCCAGAGTTCACTCAGACTCACGTCCATCAAGTCAGTGATGCCATCCAGCCATCTCATCCTGGGTCGTCCCCTTCTCCTCCTGCCCCCAATCCCTCCCAGCATCCAAAAGTCTTTTCCAATGAGTCAACTCTTCACATGAGGTGGCCAAAATACTGGAGCTTCAGCTTTAGCATCATTCCCTCCAAAGAAATCCCAGGGCTGATCTCCTTTAGGATGGACTGGTTGGATCTCCTTGCAGTCCAAGGGACTCTCAAGAGTCTTCTCCAACACCACAG